>NC_133754.1:18842500-19035000 GCF_036562045.2 Rhinolophus sinicus | reverse complement strand
TAACCTTTAATTTTATCATTTAAATTTTCCAGCGGCAATTTTTACTTTTGACAAAATAGTTCTCTCTTTTAATGATGGGAATTGGTATAAAGCAGGATTTGATTAATAGAAATCCACCCTCCATTAAACAATCATGAAATGTTTCTAATCTGTTAATAGAGCTTGGGGTAAGCCACTTAGAAATATAACTATGTTTAGTATTTGCTATAAATTTATATTTCCTGACTTTCCAACCCATTATAAAATAACCATAGTCAATTTATTCTAAAAATGTGAAAATAATTATTTTGTTTCAAAAAGAATTATCATTGCTCTTCCGAACTATTATAAATTTAAATGACTTAATAAATGAACATGCCCTACAGTAACTGCCTTATTCTCATCTACTTTCTAAGAATATTATATTTAGCTTTTATTAGGTAGATGGTCATCTTAAGTATTATTTGCAAGAAATAGCAATATAATATTCCCAAGAGAATGAAAAATGTTCACTCTGTCTTATAGTGGGAGATTTCACATTAATTTAACTGGGGAATTATCAGTTAACTGGAAAATAAATGCATTAAATATACATCTTAAATTGCAGAATTATTTTAAACGTAATTGCATCTCTTCAGGGTGTCTTTAACCATAGTTAATTACTTATGATTTCACTGCATTTTTAATAAAGGTTCAAAACCACCTTTGGAATTTACCCCCTTGTGTCTCTTCACCAGATATTTAAATCATTTTCTAATGACATGCATTATAAGGGGTTTAGCAACTAAGGCAAAAATCATTAAACCTTCCATTTCCATTTCCAGGGCTTCTCATTTCTAAGTGCTTATCTTCCCATACTATTTAAACCATTTGTTTTCTTTATTTTGACTTTCATACATCCTGAAATAAACCTTGAGAGAACACTTATGGTTAACATTTTAGTCACTATTTTATAAAAAACTACATTGTCTTTTGCTTAAGGCTTTACTTTAATAAGGAGATTAAAACAGGAAAATACTATGCTTGATCACTAATCACTTATTAAGAGATATTCTATATGATCACTTGGGCTATTCCTGTACCTACTGAATAAAATGAAGAATAGTACGATCTGAGGATAGACCCATTTTGTGAGTTGCCTCAAGTTTATACAAATTGGGTTGGCCTCTTTAAGGTAACATACAAATAATTTTCATATACATATTGTAAGGACAAGTACAAATTAAGAGACTTAATTCTCCGTTAAAAAAAGGGATAAAACCCTCCTCTTAGAGCCTTTACTATATAAAACTTGAAAGTACTTTCTTCTCTCTTTTAAGTATCTAAATATCGTTTTTGAAAACTCAATAGGCCTTTTGTCAGCTTTATGACCCAGAAATGTCCTTCTCAAGGACTTGAGAGCCATCTCTTTGAAATGCAAACATCACGGAAGATAGCACCTCTATTTCTCAGTTTTTGTGGAAGATTAGGAGCCTAACTTCCTGGTGCCTTGCTCCATTTTGCAAAACTACTTTCTGTCATAAAAATATAAGAAGTTTATTTGTTTTGTGAATAAAGTCAACTAGCTAATCTAACTTCAATTACCAGCTAAATTTAGGGTGAATTACATAAAACAAATAGAGCTGTCAAGCCTTCTCACTTGAGATCTAGTTATGGTTTATCTTGAAAACATGTATGTAATGGGAGATATTTTCTTGGTTACATAAAGAGGTGAGATTTCTTTCTGTCTTTGCACTCTTTTAGCAGATTTCCTGTAATGTTCATCACAGCTGTTTAATGCTTACTCAATAATAAAAGTGTTTTCTTTGTCTACTAACTTTGTGGAGCGGATTTCTGGGTTGGGAGAAGATTTTGTTTTTAATTATATTTCCCCAAAAGTGCCCAGATCAATCTGTTTTCACAAACTGAACATACATATGTCATCAGCAACAAGATCAAGAAATATAGGAATACCACATTTGTAAATGCCCTTCACTCTTCTTACAGTCATCATAACCCTCTCCAAGAGTAACCACTATCTCAATTTTAAACAGCATAGATTAGTTTGGTCAATTCTAATTTGTTTGTTAAAAATAAAAATTTATATATATCTTGATACATATCTATTAATAGCTATTATATATCTGTATCACGTTGCTCAACTAAGAGATGAATATGAGTATGTTATTTAGCAATTATTTTCACTACTATGATTCATCTAAGAACAATAAGGTTGAAGTTTTTAGTTCAAGATTGCAGACTTGGCAGACATATTTGTTTTCTCTCCATGTCAGGATGCCACTGGAATGACAATATAAATGTACAGCCAGGGAAAAAAAAGCTAATAGCACAAATAGCAAGTGGGAGAGATGATGAACAGCTGAGGTGATTTTAAGGATCTTGGAACTAAACCTGTTGCCCATGGAAGGTAGTGATGACTAGAACAGAAAAGTCACAACAACAAAAGAACAAGACAAACAAATGAGAAATGAAAACTCATAGACACAGACAGACAATAGTTTAGTGGTTACCAGAGGTTAAGGGAGGTAGGGGGTTGGGAGATGAGGGTAAGGGGGAGCAAATATATGGTGATGGAAGGAGAACTGACTCTGGGTGATGAACACACAATGGGATTTATAGATGATGTAATACAGAATTGTACACCTGAAATCTATGTAATTTTACTAACAATTGTCACCCCAATAAATTTAATTTAAAAAAATGAAAAAAAAAAAAGAGAGAGGTGCTCAGTGAAAGCAAGAGCAGCCAGCTGTCCATGGAATCTTAGAGAGGGGCTGACTTCAGAGCTGGAGTAGATAAGTACTGAGGACAAAGTGAGAATGGGGAGAAGCAGGAATTTCTGTCTATAGTGTTTGTGTCATGCACCCATGACCTACACTCATCTCCTCTCATCACCCTCCTCTATATACTCAATAAGTGTCCTGAAGCCCATTTTTTCCCTGAGGCAAGAATAAGGGAGGTTTTATGAGAAGAAAGTGTGTGCCTTGTGTGAACACTAAGGGCCCTGAGGTGAGGTATTGGCCCTAGTAAGCACAGATGTGCTTGTCTTTATGACATTCTTGCCTTCAGAGCCTCATACTCCCTAGAGTTGAGTGTCTCAGTCTATCAGCTCAAGCTATGTCCCCAGATCTTCCTATCAGCCTTCCTTTTCAGAGAAAACATAAATTTGGAAACTATCCAATAATTCAGCAAGAGAGGTAGCCCACATCTCTTATTTCAAATAATCAAACTCTTCTATCCCTTCATTTTTTTTTAATGTAAACTTTCAATGAAGGACTTATACAAAAAGTCAGTTGTTATTAAAGAGAGAGATTAAAATAAACAATGCAGCTGGCTTTCGAGTAAATGGTAATTATGGAGAGAATATTGGAAAACATTCTAATTGTCATTCTTAGAGAAAGTTAGTGATATTATGTCTATTACATTTTTAATTTAAAAGTGATATGAAAAAGGTATTATCAGAGAAAAGAAACTATCAAATATGACAAATATGATGAATAAAATAAAAATTCTTAGTAAAGATTGGAAGATAAATTCAACATTATCAAGAAAAGCTCAGCAAAAAGAGAATATGTAAAAGAAAGTTGAAAGTGGCAAAAAAATGCTAATCTAGCAGATTCAATTTATCCCTAAAAAGAAAGATCAGACAGAATGGATCAAAAGGCATAATTAAAACATAAAATCTTGCAGAACTGAAAAAAGACTCAAGTAGACAGATTAGAAAGTCATACCAAATGTTGAGCAAGATAAATAATTTTAAAACCAAAATAAAAAAATAAAAAAATCCTTGAAAACTTTTGTAAGTTTTCAAAGAGGAAATCTTAAAATCTTGGCCACTGATGGCCATTAAAGGAAATAAATCAGACTAGAATCAGGCATTTCAATATTAAAACAAAATATAATAAAATAATGTTGTAAAGCCTTCCATCTTATGAGAAACAATGATTTGAGTCTCAATTTCCATATTGACTCAAATTACCAATTAATTATAAGAGCAACATCAAGATCATTTTGACAAGCAAGTATTCAAATAACATATTGCATATGCTATTTCTGAAGTTACTTGAAGATGTACAGAAATAAAACATATGGGAGAATCAGAAAAAAATAATGCTAAATATATGGAAATTCAGGAAACACTGATTATAACTCAAAAATATGGTATCTGAGCAGCAATCCTGCAAAATAATGAGTCCATACTTCAAAAGATGGTTTTTAAAAGTACTTAGGGAAAAGTGAAGATTTTCCATTTTATGTATAGTATAGTATGACTGGATTTAAGATATGTTGAAGACACGGTACTCTTTCATTGACAATGAAAAATAACTACACATATCAAAAAACACAAACAACTGAATAGAAAGATTCAGTTTGGTAAAATAAAAGATGGCACATTTTAGAGCAATTGATGGAGAACAGGAAAGTTGTTGCATTTGATCTCAGATGCTAGAAATATAATTCAAGTACAATGCATTTAAGACTCTGAAATTGGAGGTATTGAATTATGTTAGAATGTAAACCCCCTGAGGTCAGGCTCATTTGTATTTATTTGTTTATGTGTCTTGTTCTTTGCTCAACCCTCTTTGACCAAAACAGGGCCTGGCATGTGATAGTTCCTCAATAAACATGTATGGACTAAGAAAATGACAGGTAATCTTAGCATCCTGCAGGAATCTTGAAATAAAATTTTTAAAAGTTGTATAAACTTCAAAGAAAAAGAAACTGAATTTTAAGAATATCATGCATTGTTACACAATAAAAATCATATAATAGTCTAATGATAATACACTTGTTAGAAAGTGAGGTAAATGAGGACTACTTTTGGGGTGCACTAGAAGTTAAATATTTTTTTTCCTTATAGAGTACCAATAGTTAATTCTAGAATCATTCCTATAATAGTATTTTTAGAGCTATGACCTTACTTACCTATAAAAAAAATGTAAATAGATATAGTTTTTACAGAGGGGTATGAGACTGGGTACCATATGAATGAGATGATATTTTTCATTACAATTTTTTATTACTTAATTGTTTCACCATATGGATATAATATTTTTAATATAAAATAGGAAAAAACAAGACAATAAATTAGGTAAATAGCAGCAATAAAAGCAGAAAATTATTGTTGAAATTCTTAACTGAGCTTTTTCCATTGTATGATTGTATGTCTTTAAACATTACTTGATCTTTATCATAACAATTGTATTTATGGATTGAATTATTTTTTAACTCAAAATAACAGAAATTCTTTGAAAACATTTTCATATTTAAACTTAGAATTTTAAGAATTTAGGCTACTCTTCCTTTTAGAATATGACTGTTGCTTGTACCCTATAATTTCTTTATTTTCCTTTGCAAAGTTACCTTAACCAGTATCTGCGCAATATATATATATATATATATATATATATATATATATATATATATATATATATGTGTGTGTGTGTGTGTATATATATATATATATATTTTGTGTGTGTGTGTGTGAATAATATTCACTGAACCTAGAGTTTCTCTGCCTTTTGATGTTGATTATAAGCTTAAACCTGGAAACCTAGGTCATCTTTTTATTCCTATCATCACATCTACCGTGCTCTCTCAAAAGCAGACTTCAGTTTCTCTAAGCAAGAAGAAACATAGGTGAGGAACTAAAATTGACTAATCAGGCCAATGGAACCAGGCACAGTTCAGACACTGCTTACATCACAGAATAAAGAAGTCTCCGCCTCTATGACTAGGAAATGAAATGTTATGACCTATGTTTGTCCTGTGAAAGCAGAATATTTCATATTTGTTTCCACAGAAAATGAAAATAAGCCCATTCATAGAACATATCCTCCTTAAATGCAGAATTTGTTCTTACTGAAAGTGAGACCCAAATGCCATGTTGGGATGTATCAGAACTGGAGCTCTCTGTGATAGCATTAAAATGGAGGTGAAGAGAGGTAAAAGCATTTAATTCCTGCTATTGTGTTGGAAATAAGAATGCAGGGGTAGAAATATTCACCCTCTTCTCAAAACAGAGGACACATTATATTCCTAGTTCTGCATTAACCAAGGATTCCCCCGGCCCCAGTTAGATAATCGAACCTACTCCTAAAAAAAAAAAAAAAAAAAAAAAGCATGATACCTCAACTAGATCTTTACAGATAGCCAAAATAGGGAAACAACATATGTGTCCCTCAATGAATAAATGGATAAAAAATGATGTGGCATATATATGCAATGCAACATTCTT
Source organism: Rhinolophus sinicus (assembly GCF_036562045.2). Classification (NCBI taxonomy): domain Eukaryota; kingdom Metazoa; phylum Chordata; class Mammalia; order Chiroptera; family Rhinolophidae; genus Rhinolophus; species Rhinolophus sinicus. The sequence continues at coordinate 19,028,783 of NC_133754.1, read as the reverse complement.
CAGCCATGAGAAACAAGGAAACAAGGAAATCCTGCTATTTGCAATAACATGGATAGAACTTGAGGGCACTATGCTATGTGAAATAAGCCAGGAAGAGAAAGAACAAACACTGTCTAATATAACTTATGAGTATAATCTAAAACAAACAAAAAAGTCAAACTCACAAAAAAGAGAGCAGAAAAGTAGTTGCCAGGGATTGGGGAGTGGAAGAAATAGGGAGACGTTGGTCAAAGCATACAAACTTTCAGCTATAAGATGAATAAGTCCTGAACATATAATCTAAAATGTGGTGATTATTCTTATGTTATATAATTGAAACTTGCCAAGAGAGTAGAACTTAAATGTTCTCACCAAAAATAAACAAACAAGCAAACCAATAAATAAATAAATAACTGCCATGATGGATGTGCTAATTAACTCAGTGGAGGGAATCCTTTCACAATGTATTCATATATCAGATCACCACAAAGTATATTTTAAATATCTCAAATTTTTATTTGTCAGTTATGCCTCAATAAAGCTAAACTTTTAAGAAAATAATGGGTAAGCTATGGAAAGGCAGTGGAAAGAAAAATGTTGGCCCATACATTGGGGGCAATAGCACAAAAAGAACTTGGAGGAGAAATTGATCATAATATAATCAGAAGGAGCAAAAGGCTCTCTCAGCTCCAGCTGGGAAGCAGTGAGACCTAAAATTGCACTTGGAGAGCAGGACTGGATTTTGAAGAGACAAGTGAGTCATGGCCCTGGATTCCCTATGGGTTCTTATCTCTTTTGAGAGCCACTCAGCTGTTATGATGAACATGTCCTGTATGTGTGTTTTTGTATAATCCTGCTTGTTATTCTTTAGAATGACGCTAGGTGTAAAAACAGGCTCTTGGTGGATGGAACAGTACTATGAATACCAATGTTAAACTGCCAGTGCTCTTCAGTAAATTAAAATGTGTACCACACTCTGAACTTTGTAACAAGTTAGTAAACCATAAAGTGGGTGGTTTGAAAAGGCAGTTGGAGAATAATTAAGGAAAGTACACCAAGAGTGTGATGATCTAGTCTCAGTAGCAGCATTGTCTCCACATTTAGGGAAAGAGTTGTTTAAACAAGTGTGGAAAGGTGTGCTTAGATGTCAGTAGTTGGTTAAAAGAAAGGAAGTGATTAGAAGTTCTGCAGCCTACCTATATTACAGGAAATGAGGCTGTGATTTCTAGTCATCTTCTCCAAGTAATCAAAAGGCCTTCTGGTGCTTAGTTACTCAGAGATGGAGGTGGTCAGCTCTCACACAGTGGTGGTCTAGATGAAAGGTCACAAGACCAATTATAATTAAAAGGACTTTTCACAAAACTGAACGGAATCCTTATAACTCCAATTAAACCTGGGAAAGCATGGATAGAGTGTTTGAGTTAAACCATAATTAAAATTGCTTTAGTAGCAAGCGTATTAGTCTCAGAGGTATCTTAATATTTTATGTTTTCCTTTTTTTGCGGTAGGCAACCTATCCAGGCAAACTGAAAATCTTTGCCAGTTTTTCATTGCAACGTACCACTGAGATGTGGTATGATTTAGCAATATTATAGCGACCACCATGATAATGATAGTTGTTTGATCATTATCAAATGGTATCAAATAGATGACACCATTTGAATTATGTTTAAGTTTAATAAATATTAAGAATCTATGTATTTTCTCATAAATAATCAATTATTTTAAATTTCAAAAAATTAGAAAACATTTTTGTAAATATATTAGACACACTGTTCTGAAATAAGAATCTTTGCTAAGAATTTTATATTTAACTTTTAAATTTTATAGTTATAAGAGAACATAGCCATTTATACGAAGATAAAATTTATATTAACAGAACTATAATAATATTTAGTTACTCATTTTAAAAAATCATAAAGTAGAACTCATTGTTATGCTTTAGTAACAAAAAGACACATGCTATAACTAGTGCCATAATTATAAATTAATTAGTTGCAAATAAATAATTTCATTTAGCAAAATCCAAAGTCATGTTATCCTCCAAAGAGCAGATAAAAATCTAATTGTCAAAAAAGCTCGAGAAATATATATACCATATATATATATGTATCTTATTAAAATTAAAATATTTGGAAGTATTTTTAATAATCTCTAAGTGTCTTCAGATGGCAGTAGTAAAATATTATTACTATTATTGTTATTGTTATTACTATTGACACACGTTTCTCTATTAGATCTTAGAAATGAGAACGATAATGATAGAATAGCAATATTTATTTACACATCTGATCTATGCATTTGCTTATTTCATCCTAACAACAATCTTAAGAACAAGATGTAATTATTTTAGCTTTCTCTGGCATAGAGAAATAGCCCAATAAGTATATATTAAATGAATGCTCATTTTACTGTTGATAAAGCCAAGGCTCAGATCCACAAAACTAGTCAATGGTAGTTTTGGGGTAAGAATATAGTTTCATCAGACTCCAAACCCCCGGCACTTCCCATTATGAAATATTTCCTTTCTCTTTTCTCTTTATCCACTTTGAAGTGTTATTCAATTATTTTCCACTAAAGGCAGTTTTCTTGGCTATCATTTCTGTCAGACGGGTTATAATATCTCTCTTGGTTATCCATTTTATGTGGAGTACTTCTCATACTGAGAAACAATCTAAATTCTTTTTGGATGACTTCAAGATTCAATACTCTAACCTTTCAATTTTGTGTGTGTGTGTTTTTCCCCACCTTTAGTGACTTTTATCTTTACTCAGTATTCTCCTACACTAGATCTTATCCTCACCTGCAAACTCATCAATTAAAACTTAAGTTGAAACATTTCTCTCCCAAATCAGAAACCAGGTTACTCATCTCAGTTGTATCAAAATACATTTTCTTCAACTTTATACAGTTCTACTGTTGCTTGAACTCTCTGTTTTCTGTCTTTATTCCCCTTGTCGTGTTCTTTTTCTTCTTTATCTCTCTAAGGTCTGTAGTCCATCATTTCAAACATGCTTTAATTCTTCCTTATATCAGTTCCTTTATTCTACTTCTCTTAAATCATACTGCCTGAACAACAACAACAAAAAATCCCCCAAATTCTCTACACACACACACCTGGCTACTAAGCACTACTGCAAATGTCCACAAAATGATGTGGATTTGTGCCACTACACATTTATGACACCCAACCTCACCTAGAACCTTAAACATGACTTGTAAAAGTTTCACAATTCCTTCTTCAGTTCTCACTCCCATTCTTCAAAACAGTTTTTTAAAAATTGTTCCATGTTTTGCCCTAAACACTCCTTAAATTCACCTCCTCTCTTTTTCTCCCACATTCAGTAATATCTGTAATAGTATAAATACTTATTTATTGAATTAATAAATACTTACCTTTAAACAGAAATTAGTTAATAAATTAACCTCTACTTCAGCCAGCAGACCAATAGCTACATCTAGAATGTCCTTTAACGCTTCTTTGCCAATAGAAGCAATTCTTCACAATTTTATGCCATTTTTTTCTATCCTTTGTATTTTCATTCTTGCCCTCCCTCCTGACTCTTTTCTATTAGTGTATAAACATCAAGTTACCAAGTTACACAACTTTAACATAGGCAATGAAGACATCAGAATTGTTAAAGATTTTGTTTATCTTTGTTTAGTCATCAATTCAAATAGAGATGCAGCTAAGAAACTAAGATAAGGCTGAGACTCAGAAGGGCAGCAATGAAAGAATTAGGAAAGATCACCAAGAGCTAAGATGTGTCATTGGAGACCAAGGCTTAGATCATCCACACTCTCCTATTGCCAATTAGTACTATGTACAGATGCAAAAGTCAGACACTGAAGAAGGCTGATGGGGAAAAAAGAAGAAAAAAAAAGATTAATTTGAAATGGTGTCAGAGAAGAGCTCTTTGGGTACCTCTGACTACCAGAAAGATGAACAGGCGGGCCCTAGAGTAAAGCAAGCCTGACACATGGCTAGAGGCAAAAATTTAAAAACTGAAGCTGTCCTACTTTGGGAACATTATGTGAAGGCAGGGTTCTTTGGAAAAGACAATAATGCTGGGGGAAACAGAAGCAGCAGGAAAACAGGAAGACTGATTATGAGATGGGTTGATTCCATAAAAGGATCCACAGAAACTAAGCAGGGCGGTTGATCACAGAACATTGTGGACGTCACTTATTCATAGGGTTGCCAGGAATCAGAGCCAACTCAAGGGCACATAACACACACACACACACACACACACACACACACACACACAAAGTTATGCCATTAAACCCCCTCAATCTGTTGGCTCTCTAGACTCCACCATAGCTTTCCTCTTTTCAAAGTATCTCAAGAGTTTTCAAGTGTGGCTTTCTTATTTCCTCATGTCCCTAATTCAAACCACAGCATCTTAATAACTGTCTCATCACTAAAGTAAAATGTCTTCAATAAACTGTCCCTACAGTTTATGAATATTCTTTTTGTCTGACCTACTGGCAGTATTTGATTGCTGGACATTTTTTATATGCTGAATTATTTGTGTTCCTTCTACTTTTCTTTCTAATTATTCCCCAATTTCCTCTTGGGCTGCTCATTCTGTGCTTTCTGTAAATGGTTCTAAGGACCTTTTTTTAGAATTTTCTTTGATGTTTTTCGTTTTCAACATAGAATATTTACTGCTACATTCACATCAAATAGCACAGTGTCTGGTGTATGAGAACCACATGGTAAATATTTGTTGAATAAATGAATGAAAATTATTTTTGTCTGTTAGTATTTTCTGTGTGCAATGCCAGTCTGGTTCAGACAATTTCTAATGCTTAAAATTATATTTTAGAGATGAGTTTCTTTCTTTGAAGTATATAAAGAACTGTGTTTTTCAGACTACTTTAATAATGCACCATTTCACTTTCTCCTTTCGTCTGGTAGAAATAGAAGAAAATAAGCAGGACTATCGGTATGTTTGTAAAAAGAATGTTTCAAAAATATTTTTAGTATATAAAATATTAAATGACAGTTATAACTTGGCTTTGCTCACATACTATAAATGAGTGCATTCAATTTTATATTTTGACCTAATTGCATTTATCCAAACTCACTTAAGTCTACCTTTTTTAATATGTTTATAAGGAGACATCTATTAATGATCATTTGTAAGAATCAAATCCTTAAAACTAATGTAGAACTTATTGTCCATCTTTTGATAAGATTAAAGGTTTAAGAAAATTTAATTTTACCACAAAAAATAGAAACAAAGGTAAATTAATCCCTGAGGTACCAGAAGACTTTCTGAAATGCTGATATGCTGTCACATAATAAATATTATCAATATGTTTCTCAAATCTCTTATGAATTAAATTATCATGAGATGCAAAACAAAACAAGAACAAAAGAAATGACTGCAGCATATAAATGCCTTCTTCAAATGAGCCTTTGTTCTTCTACAAGACCATGGATTAATTATCATTCTTATTCTAAGCATCTGTTTCACTGCTTTGATTTAATGAAAGGTTAGTTTGACCCCCCACTCAAACTGTCTTTATAAAGTAGTGGAAGTCACAATTATTACCTAGAGATTCTTTATCAAAAGCAGGATTTTCAAGGATCAATTGATCACTACATATCAAATAACTGACCTTGAAATGCTGAAGTTGACCTGAACTTTAGCTATTGTAGATATGTAAAAGATAACAATGTTTTCTCTTCCAAATGCATGCTTAATTGCCCAGTAAAAACATACATTATTTCTTTAAAGTACTTACTACATAGTATTAACCTGATAAAGTGAACACTTGAATTTCTGAAAATAGACTCTAATAGTTCCTTATTTAACCCAGATTAGTATTTATATAGTAAAGCCATGCTATTGACTCTTTTGTATCATTTTAATGACTTAGGCATTTCTAAGAAAAAAAAACCTGTGGGTTGGAAGGTGCCTAAAGAGAAAACTGAGAGCACTTTGCTGTTAAATGTGTTAACTGTTCAAGATTTGACTGTATGTCTATATATCTATGTCTGTCTATCTATCTATCTATCTATCTATCTATCTATCTATCTATCTATCTATCATCTATCTATCTACACATACATGCACATATATACATGTGTGTATGTTAGAAACAGGTTTGAAATGATTAGTGGAAGAGCTTCAGATTACAAGTGGAAAACAATCAAGTTAATATCAGTTGAAATTTCCTGCTCTAATGCAAAGATGTGCTTCCTGACCACACCCCGTACCCCAAAACGGAGAGTGAAAAGCAGGTTTTCTAAAGCTCTTGCAGAAGTACTTTCCTTTCCCATATTATACAATCTGATTGTGATTGGAGGGAAATACCATAAATTTGGAGCAGGCTTACATAAACTATAGCATAAGGAGATCTTGTCCCTTTTGTTATTATCCCCTCCAACCTCATCGCTTTTGCTTTGTCTGGAAGGAGAAGGATTGAGGGATCAAGGGTTGGCAGGGAGAAGCCACCAGCAAGGTACTGTCCCTTGTATCATGCCAGTGTGAGCAGAAGGTATTCTCAGATAAGAGTGTTAGCTAAGGTGTTAGGATAATCAGCTAATTAACAATTGTATGTATAGTAGAAAGAGGCAGAGTCTTACTAAGCTCTCAAGTGAAGGAACATCGAAGCTTCCAAGTCCTGAAACACCAGAGGTCATCTACCAACAAAACTGCCAGCAGTAAAAGGGACTGTTTGCAACTCTTAAGTCCCAGAGTAAATATTGCAGTTATGTGGGAGTTAGTGTTCTTATTCTAAATGAGAGCAGAATGGCTAAATATATATAAACAGAGTGAAAATGCCCCAAGTGTGAAAAATCTATTTATTTGCTCATGTTTTAGGTAAATGTTTCTAAATCTTTTTCTGAATATTTGCTCTAAAGGGAAAGCTCTATTTCTAGTTACAATTAAGACCTCGTTTTCTAACTTGTGCCTTTTTATTTTATGTTATTTTATTTTATTTTTTTTTTTGGCCACTAGCAGTATGACTTCCAAAGACAGTGGCAGTCTTACACTCTTGACATCACTCACAAGCAAAGGGTGTTGTGATGCTACCAAATTGTCTATCAAATATACACGGTTAGTCTAGGTACGAATAGAGTCCACAGAATCCACTGTAGATTGGTAGCATTCTGATAGGCATTTCTTTTTCAACCCGCAAATGTTAGTTGAGGGCCTACTAAGTGCCGCCACTCAAGGAGATGTCTTCTAAGCTGCCTCTATGCAGAATTTCATTATGTGGGTTTGACTACTTCTCCTGCTTGTGGCTCATCATCTTGGCACTGTGTGGTGTGAAGCACACTGAAAAAGAGAGGGGCAATTGGAAGAAAACCCCTTTATTGTTTCATTTCTTTAGAGATTGCATGGACATTAACAACCCAAGGCAACTACAGCCTCTAATGACTACACTTTTTAGGTGAGCTTTAAATACATTGTATGGAGTGCTAAGTGTGAGCAAATGCATTGGTACGTGGTAGCCCCCTTGTCCGTGGTTTTGCTTTCCACAGTTGCAATTAGTTCAGTAAACCATGGTTCAAAACATTAAATGAAAAAATCCAGGAAAAACAATTTATAAATGTTAAATCGCACACTGTTCTGAGGCGCATGATGAAATCTCTCGCCGTTCGTCCATCCCACCAGCACGTGAATCTGCTCTTGATCCTGGGTATCCACACTGTATATGCTCTCTGCCTGCCACTTGTAACCTCTTAGTTGCCAGATTGACAGTGCTTCTGTTCAGTAACCCTTATTTTACTTAATCATGGTCCCAAAGAGCAAGAGTAGTGATGTGGGCAATTCCAATTTGCAAAAGAGAAGCCATAAACTGCTTCCTTTAAGTGAAAAGGGGAGCGTTCTCGACTTATTTTATTATTAGCTGTTAATCTCTTACTGTACCTAACTTGTCAATTCAACTTTATCATAGTCATGTATGTACAGGAAAACACATAGTCGTATATATGGGGTTTGTTGGTGCTGGTTTCAGGTATTCACTGGGAATCTTGCAATGTATCCCCCATGGATAAAGCAAACTACTGCAAAAAATGACAAATTCTAATCTACAGAAGCTATGAGTTGTGATAGTTAAGATATTATTTAGAATTTGTTTTCAGTCTGGTTTGAAAAGGAACAAAACAAATGATTAGAATCAAGCTTTAAAAAACTTTCATCAGATCTTTAGTATGGGTCAAACCAAAAACTTCATACATAATTACTGGGGGTGTGAAAAAATGTATACACATGGCTTGTAGTCATCTTTTGTTATTGGTATACATTGAGTATTACAATTTTAATAGTTTTTTCCTGTCTTAAAATGTGTATACATTTTTTTTGGTACACTATATATTATTGATCTAAGTCTTTTTAAGGTTTACTTATCTATGTTAGAAAATACATTCTATTAATAATCATTTTAGCTTAAAGAATAAAAAAGGAGTCAAAGCATTAATAAATTGATTGGTAAAGTTATTCTCAAACTATAAATATGATGACTTAAGCCACAAACAAAAAATATGAACTTCAAGAAAACATTTTATATTTCCATTACATACAATGTTATGGCTAAACCATTATCTGTACAAGTGTGTATATTTCATAAATTTGATTTAGTACTCATGTTTACATTCTTAATGTAATATCAAGACTATAAAATGCAAAAATCAAAAGCTTTTCTTGTTGATTAATATTTATGTAAACTTTTAAGCAAAAGTAACTGCAAATTTTTATTTTATAGATTTAAGTTTGTGTACATGATATGCACTTTATGCTTTGTAGAGCTTTGATGGAGCAATAGTCTTTCTGGAAAATGTTTGAAGAGACTATCATGATTACTTAATTTCCTCTTTTGGTGACTCCATCATTCAGCATAAATCCTATCTTTACTAACGTAGTATTTCTTGAATAATGAATGGACTATATCTCTCCATTTCCAACATATATTTTGGCGGAATCATTATCTCATGAGAGGGTTAGAATTTTATCAATAGTCTTTTTTTTTTTTATTCTTGGTATGTTTGTTTTTATGTATACTATGTGCTACACATTAATGTAATTTACTGGTGTTTTCTCATCAAACCCCAAAATACAGTAAACAAATTCACTATTACTGTTTTTTGCTTTTTGTGTGTGTTTTTTTTTTGTAGTTTTTAAGTTGCAAAGTAACAAAGATAGTTTAGCATGAGTTTACTCAATTTGAATGAATAAGACATGTTGCAAGTATCTTTTTCTGGTCCATATTTACAGTTTGAAAGCAAATACAAGTAATTAAATGACGTATGAAGGTTCAGATTACAGTGGTTCTCAACCAGGAGGCATTTGGCAATATCTTGTGTCTGAAGACATTTTTGGTTGTCACAAATGGCAGAATGTTATCAGCATCTACTGAGTTGAGGTTAGGAATGCTGCTAAACATCCTAAAATATGCAAGACAATCTCCAACAAGGAAGAAATATCTGACCCAAAATGTCAATAAAACTGAGGTTGAGAAACCCTAAATTCGAAGAGGCATTCACATCATTTGGCACTTCAAAGTAATTGTAAGAATTGGTATCTAATAGTAGAGCCTTCTCTATAGTTAATCATGTCAGTGACTGGAGAAGAATATTTCCATATAGTCACATCTGTTTAAAAAAAAAAAAATCCTGAATGGCTCATACAAGTTATAAATTCAGATGCTGGTACATGAAATAATTCTCAGTCCTTATTCAATAAGCACTCATTGACCTCCCTCTATTCAGAGACCACATTATCATAGAAAATAAATTTATATAATCTATCCTTAGGGAATGATCTTTGCTTTTGCTATGGTTATGTTAGCTGTTTTAACAAATAAACCCCCAAATCTCAGTGGCTTAACCCAACAGATTATTTCCTGTTCAGCCAAGAGTCCAATATGGTTGCTCTTCTTGGGAGAAGTTTTACTTCTGGTGGTGATACTATAGCCTTCTCTGCTCTATGTTATACGTGTACCACTCCTAGGATCTCAGAATATCTCAGACTTTCAAAGGCGAGAGCACCACACACTTGCTTTTCAAAAGCCCTGGCCCAGGTACTTACTCATCATCTGCTCACATTTCATTGATAAGCAGTGGTCACCTAAACAGACCTGCACTCAAGACCTGCTCAACAGCCAGGGTTTACTTTATACATCATCAGTTTCACTTTATACAAGGGAGAGAATACATTTTTGGTGTATAGCTGACTTTTGCTACAAGATTTCAATTAATTTTATCATCAAATTTTAAATGTCTATTAATTGCTGAGCAACCTACTAAAGTCTTGTAACATGCCAAAATGATTTGTCCTTGTCTTCAAGGGATGTGCAATCTAGTAGGGTCCTTTAATCATTTCAGAGGGAATTCCTCTGATATGAAATCCTGGATGTACCTCAATTTACAATGGGGTTATAACCCAATAAACCCACTGTAAGGTGAAAGTGTCGTAACTTGAAAATGCATTTCATATATATAACCTACCAAACACCGTAGCTTAGCCTAGCCTATCTTAAGCATGCACAGTAAACAATATCCCAAAAGAACTATCTGACAACATAGTACATGCAGAGTATTTGTTGTTTATTCTTGTGATTGTGTGTCTGACTGGGAGCTGAGGCTCCCTGCCACTGCCCAGCTTCTTACTTCATATCACTAGCCTAAGAAAACATCAAAATTCAAAATGTAAAGTATAGTGTCTACTGAATATATGTTCTTAAAAATATTGTCATAAAGCTGAAAAATTTTAAGTCAAACCATCATCCATCGGAGACTCAGCAGAGTCCCCTGAAACATTTCTATAGTTTGGTTAAGTGCAAAAGCTTCCTCAGTACCTGTTTGGACTGAATGTCTATGGCCCTGCTGACATTTTTATGTTGAAACCCTCCCCCCAGATGTAATAGCAGTCAGAGGTGGGGCCTTTGGGAAATAATTAGGACCATGAGGTCATGTGGGTGGAGCTCTTATGAATAGGATTAATATCCTTTTGAGAGTGACTAAGGGCTTGCTTCTTCGTTCTGCTGTTTGCCACGTGAACATCCCATGAGAAGTCAACAATCTGCAACCTGGAAGAGGTTTCTCACCAGAGCCCAACCTGACCTTTGACTTACAGCATCCAGTACGATGAGACACAAATTTCTGTTGTTTATAAGCCACCCTGTCTATGGTATTTTTGTTACAGCAGACAAGCTGACTACAATAGTACCGTTTATAGTTATTTCTAAGTGCATGCAACTTCAAGGAACATCTATGTAGCAAAATTGCCCTAATCAGTATGTCTGATGGAAAGATGTGGCAAGAATTTCTACAAAGAATCCTATCATTAATAGTGGTTCCTGCTTATATAGGGGCAATTCTGGATTCTGAGGTATTTCAAAGAATTTACAAATGCTTCCTTCATGGGTTTAAATATGCAACTATCCAAAAAACTGCTTTGTTCTGGTTATTTCTGTTTTTCTTGGAAAGTGGGTGCATAAATGAAAATAAAAATAAATAACACTTGAAAATATGACCACTTCAACATGTGTCCCACAAAGATAGACTCCACATTTTATTATCACCTGTGGTTACAGAGGCATTTATTTCTTCCCTCCAAAATCAGTTCTACTCTTCCAAATTGGTGTTTCACAAAGGTAGGTTCTTAGCAGTAATAACCAGGTTGTTGTTTTCCATTGTGGCAGATAACTGTATCTGCCTTTAACAAAGTCTTTTATCCTGTTTCAGCTAATAACAGACTCTCATTTTTAACTCAGTACCTTACCTCTCAGAGTGAAAGAGTATATTTTCCAACCTCTTCCCAGGATAAATGTGGCCATGAGCTATAAATGGGGATGTGACATGTGGCTCCTATTAGGCAATGGTTTAAAGGGAACTGATTCAACTTAAAAAGCCTTTCTTCCCCGTCTTGCTTTGCTTCTTTCTTCCAGTCAGCAACTGGGCTCTGATAGCTGCATTTCTGGCAGTCATATTGCACCATGAGAAACCTGGAAATATCGTCATATACCAACACAATGTAGCAAAAAGATGGGAGTCTCTGTATCTGGTGAATACTTTGGAGCTGCCAAACCTCACCCAAACATATTGCTAAACTTCTTTTTTAGTGAGAAAGGAATGCATTTCTATCTTGTTTCAGCTACACTGTTTCATTTGTTCCTTTTTTTTTGGTGTGTTCTTTTTCACTAAACGTCATTCTAACCGATACTCATACCAAGATGAGTTCTGGAAAATTACACCTATACTTCTTTCAGGCTCCAATTAATCTTCATGTTTTCTGTAAGCTCTTGCTTAACTGCTCTAGGTTTGAGTGAACATTTCTGTGACCTCATGTAGATGTTGCCATTTTTAATACTCCATTTTACGACTCTTTCAGGTTTGGTTAAATTATTTATTTAAGAATAAAATACAACCCTGAAAGGTACACATAACATCATTGCATAACACAATGAATTTTCAGAATGTAAATATACCCATGGAACCATTATCAGTACTCTAGAAGAACATTTTGTAATCACTTCCAATTTCTACATGCCACCAAAGCATACCCATTATACTGGCTTTTAACACAGTAGATTGGTTTTGTCTGAACTTTACTTAAATAGTACTATACAATACATATTTTTTAGAGATTTAGTTTTCCCTCATGTAAGTGAAACTCATTTATGTATATGAAATTACTAAAAGAGGTTGCCACGCAGCAGCCTACCCGTCTGTCCCCTCGTACCTGCCCCTAAAGCAAGGAGAGTCTGTGAGACTGATCCTTTCAGGGACTTTGCTTCACCTTTGTGCTTGCACCTTGTCTCCCTGTTTGGCCCCAAAGGATGGCTGGTTAGTCAATGACAAGTAAGATTCCTCAAGGAAGGAACAACCTAAGACAGGCACAGTTGCATAGGGACCATCTGGAGAACGCACGGGGTTGATAGAGGTGGGCATAGACCCCCATCTTCCCCTGGCTAAGGAGAGCTTCTGTCTCTGTGGCTACATTCCTTCCCACAACCTGCTTGGGAAGAGATTCAATGATGTGATGACATCAGTTCTCCATCTATTCATATCAGTAAGTTTCAGCATTAATGTCCCTTGAGGAGGTACATACAACAATTACTAAGACATCCTGTGACTTTCGGTCCTGGCTGCTTCCATGGCAAGGGTGATTGGTTTGAATCAGTTTCCTAGTATAATGTATGAAATTCACAGACCATGGAGAAAACAATGTTACTGCCTTGTGTGTACATCAATAAAAGCCACAAGGTGGCCCAATTCGGGGCTCTCAGTCCTTTGAGGTTGTGAGACCTTTGGCCCCTAGTGCATAAATCTATTGACTTCTGTTTCTTTCTTAACCCTTCGCTGCCCCTTCTCGTTCTCTGACTGCACATGCCATGCTGGATGCAACAAAAGGAAATTTAGTATTATTTCAGAGTATTAGAGTATTCCCATGTTTTGATACAGAATGCGTGCTAATGAAAAGTAGGTTGCTAACACTAGGAAAGTTGGTCTGGTGATGAAGATATTCTCCTACAATAGAATTCATTACTGAATTATGATTGTAACTGTGCTCAGCTGGCATAACTTGTCACTGGCTTTAATAAAGCCTAATATTATTTTATTATTGTTATCCTGTGCTAGGTACTGGTCTAAGTTCTTTACATATATTAATTCATTTAATCTTTAAAACACATCCATGAGGCAGGTATACTTACTATCAAATTTGAAATAAGGGGACTGATTCACAGAGAGAGTTAGATACTTAACCGGAATCCCCTACCTAGGACATGGTTGAGTGATATTCAAATGCAAGTTTTAGACATCTTAGGCAATTAATACATAGAAGCTTAACAAATTAAAAGAAAAAATCCTTTGGGAATACAGACATATGTCCCACATTCCCTTTGTTTATGAGTATAAAAATTATGTAAGTTATTACAGACAAAGAGTTGGTAATAAACGTACCTACCTGAACTCCAGAAAGGTCTATGGTAGATATGGCATTAGTGATAATTAGAAACTTGAATACCATCAGATTTCCATCTCGTGCTCTTATCTTTGCTTCCCTCTATGTGTTCATTTCTTAATGACACTTGAACTTCAGCCAATGTCAGCCCAGTGTATATATCCTTATGGCCTTATGATCAGACAGGAAAAAAGACACTTCTTCGCCCCTTCTGTTTGAACAGCACCGGGAAGGAGCTCTGGTTGGCTAAGTTTAGGGTAATGTACAATGGAAATGATGTGTCTAAAAGAGCAGGTAGAAGGAGCAGCCCCCCAAAAAATTTACTGGGTTTATGGGTGTGAGATACCCAGTGACTAAAATTTTTGTCTCTTACAAACGAAGAGCTGAACAAATTTGTGTAGGGAAAAAGAAAGGGTGATACCTAGGGTGGCTTTCATTTCCTGAAGTTGATGCAAGCTTCGTTATTTTACCATGTAACTTTAAATGAATTCATTGTATCTCTAATTATAATTGTATTTGATTGATTTTACAATGTATTATATATCACTCTGATAGAAGGAATTTATCTAAACTGAAGATTTCTGCTTAGAAGGTAGATAGGCACAAAGATATAAAATACCTTGCAAGAAAGTCTTAATTCTCACAAAAGGTTATCTGAATGATTTTCCTGATAATTTCTATCTTTCAAAAAGGTACATATTATGTGATAATTAGTCTTTTAACTACTGACACAATTAATGCCTAATGCATGAGAAATATAATTTATGGTTTTATATGGCATGTACTTACGCACCTGCATAGCAATTACTGGTGTGACATTTTTGTCTGCACTATAAAGCATTGCACATCCTCCCTTTCATCAGTTTAAAATTGAAGCAAAGAGGCTTGCTCCTTGGGGAGTACCTGCCCTGATCTTATCTGGTAGAATGAAAATATGATTGCCTTACTGACACTATAAATTATTCTTCCCCAACTCTAGGACCGTTCTGCAATAGAAATCTACACCATTAGCGTGACTTTTTTGCTCTATAGGAAGTTATTTTACTTTTACAGTACTTAAGTAGAAAATATGTCTTCTCTTTTTTTATTTCAAATTATATGGCAATTGAAAATCGCGAAAGAGTACTTCTTACGAAACGCGCGCTGTAACGCTTCTCCCTATTGCAATGGCGAACATGAGGATCTGATTCAAATGATGAGTGAATATCAAAACTGTAAATTTGAGTGAAACTATATCAATTTCTTCCTTTGAAATAAGTAGTTAAATGGCTCTCTTGGGTGAACTTGAAATTTTCCCATTTACAATGAATTGGAAACACAAACAGCCAATAGCTGTCACTGACTTGAAAGTTAAAGTGAACTCTTTGTTTGTGTTGTCTCTAGATATTTCCATGCCAAAGGTTGTGATTTCTCCATGGTTCTTGTTATACCCAATACCTCAGATACTTTGGGATGAAACTCTGCCCTAGTATCTGGTTTTCCTCTTTAACTGATTGCATTCAACTTTCTTTCATCATATATATGTGCATATATATATATATATATATATATATATATATATATATATGTATGTGTATATATATATATATATATATATATATATATATATATATATGTAATTTTTCTTTTCTTTTTTCCTGATTTTCTGCCTTTCCTTCTTGCTTTTCCTTCTGGTCATTAATTTTGTTGGAACTAAGAGGGAAAAAGGACATTTTTAAGTTCACCTCAAAATACATTCCCATCATACTGCTCTTGAAAAACCTATTTTTTTGTGACACAATTGCAGAGTAAACCTATGGTTAATACCTTATTTAAACAAACTGAAGTCTGTTATATCTGTGTTTGGCAACTTTGAAACTGTATTGTGCTCAGTGCCCTTTATATAACCTTAATTACCGGGAATACAGATCTTTAAAGAAGGACTAACATTTCACTTTAACATCCACAATAATCTATTATAAAGCCAGCTAAGCCAGTCCCCATATACAGAGAAATGTTATTACATGCTCAGCTAGCTGTCAAGGGGCCATGAGTCAGTGGCTTACAGTTATCAAAAGTAACAAGGTTGTTCAGAATTTCCTCCAACAAAGCCAGCCAGCTTATGGAAGGATTAAGCTCTCTTTGATTAGAACAACTGGAACATGCCCTACCCTTTAATTAGCATTTCCTTTTGCTTGGCGAAGGCTGGTAATTTGACACTCACATTAGGCATCTCAAGAAATGATTTGGTATTTTGTCCCACTCATAAGCATTAGAGCTATGGTATATGTATACTTCTGTATCAACTAAAATTTGAGCTGCCAAAGGATTTATGTTCAAAACCCTGTAAAATCCCAAGGGCGTTACGCCTCTAATAGACAAAATGTAATAACCCTCCAATATAACGTGTGGCAGGAGACTTGGTTAGCCTTTAGGCATAGTATATTACCCTAAGGCCATCCTCTTTTTGCTTCCTATCTTTGGGAACAAAAAGTTTATGTCAGCTTTATTGATATTTTACAGGTTTACATTTTAATTCATACCTTAAGGCAATTCCGTGAGAGAGGACCTCTACTTATGCTGTTGGATTACTCAGTGAGTAAATATAATTTTGCTGTGACCACACTGAACAGATCAGAGCAGTGGTTATGTGGAATGAAAGGAGATACCATGCTACCATTCCTCAAGAAGCACATGATCTATTTGAAAACACATTTAAGCATAAATATCTTCCTTCCTCAATTTGCAGGTTATCTCTACTTATATCATTCTAGTATTTATAGGTCCCCTATTTTCTCTACTTCACTTTTATTTCCATTTCCATCTTTCCTTATTTTATTTTCTCCCCTCTTATTCTCATCACCCTTTTGAATGGATAAGTATTAAATACGAAATTTCTCACTGTGAAAATTGCCGTTTCTCCTGTTTAAGATATATGAAGTAAAAACTGGTAAAAGTCAGAAGCAACTTATAGAAATGAAGAGTCTGTTACTGCCTGCAGCTCTCAGTATGATTTGGAAAAAGAAAAACAAGAATATTTTAAAAATGCTCAATTGGAAAAAATATACATTTCAAAATTTTTAGTGCATTATTTTCTAAAATTAAGTAGCTAATACATCTACTTTAGTTCTAAAGGGATGTTCCAAATATGTTTTACTTCTTTTTTTAATTAAATTTATTGGGGTGACAGTGGGTAGTAAAATTACATAGGTTTCAAGTGTACAATTCTGTATTACATCATCTATATATCACATTGTGTGTTCACCACCCAATCAGTTCCCCTTTATCACCATATGTTTGACCCCCTTTATCCCTCTTCTACCACCCCACCTCCCCAACCAAAGTGTCCTTCCATGGATGATTGGATAAAGAATATGTGGTATATATACACAATGTAATACTACTCTGCCATAACAGATTAAATACTACCATTTGCGACATGGATGGATTTTGAGATTATTATGCCAAGCGAAATAAGTCAGAGAGAAAAAGTTGAGAACCATTTGACTTCACTCATATGTGGGATATAAAACTGAAGGCAACAAAGGGACAAGGCAGACAAAGAAACAAAAACTCATTGACACAGACAATAGTTATGTTTTACTTCTAAGCTACCCAATTTAGATTTAAATTTTAGAATATTAAATCATTTTCAGAGAATTATATATCATTGAAAGATCTTGTATATTTTAATCTTTCAAAACATATGTAGGTATTTCTGGTGCTTACACTTGTACAGTAATCTATTCAGTCTAATGTTTATGAGGTGCCACTCTTGTAGGAAGTACAGGAGATATTACAGTAGTAAAATTAAATTTCTCCAGAAACAGATGGGATCATGGTAACTTCCAATAAAGAGCATCTCACTCAGTTTGCAAACAAAAGAGTTTGGTTATTACCAGTTTATTTAGAAGCAATAGCCTTTCTGTATCTTCAGTTGTTTTTGTTTTCTTACGTTTTGTGGTGAGTTGAAAGGAGTCTGTTAGGTGAGGAATAGGAAGCTTGATTTATTCTTCTAATTAAGATGAAGTTGAAAAAAAGGTGAATGAAGTTTGACTATTCTGGTCTGAGAGCTTCTTCTTTGTGAGGTAGAAAGTGAAATCTTAAGCTCAAAGTAGAGAAGTGCATTTGTAGATTTCATGGGTGTAGAGATGCTTGAAAAGGCTATTGCAAATAATGGGAAAGAAGCTGACTATAGAAATATAGAAAAGTTCCTGGGCCATGCTGAGGGCCTAGTTTTTCAGCTGTGGTATTGTCCTCCAACAGTTCTCAGCACATCAGATGCACAGGAAAAAAGACTTGAGAATTAGGAATTTTCTAGGCTTATCTAATGGAATGAAAAATGGCCTACAAGTTGATTAGGTTAGAAATGGATGTGTTTAAGAAAATACCAAGGAAACTCATTTTCCTGTAATAAAGGCAACATCAAAAATTGTTTTATTATATATATATATATATATATGTATATATATATATATATGCACTTTTAATATTTGAATAATGTGTGCAACATGACGTGTCCTCATCACGTTAGAGCTGACATGGCTTTCTGCTGCTTTCCATGCTTTTTCCTTAGTCTTGAGTTAGAATTGACCTCCAAGGAGCATATAGATAATTCTTTGAAGTACCAGTATGTAGTTTTCCTGTATGTTTGTTTTGTTTTTAATTTCCACAGGGGAATAAAAATGGCATAAGTCAACTGCAACAACAGTTCTTCCAAAAATTATTATCTGGATTTAGTCACTAGATGTGTGGTTTCTGAAATTATTTTTAAACCCTCAGGGCCACACATCTTTGAAGAATATACAGTGTAAGATCACATGGAAGCATTTTCCCTTGGGGGGGTGGAATCTATAGAGATCAAAGTTATTTGTTTTATACTCTAACTCCTTTATGCATCACGTTAAGCCATTTATAATAAGACCAATGGGCCAGATTAATCTTGCAGACTTAATTTGTTTGGTCAGACCAGCATTTAAAGCTTTTTGAGTGTTAAAAGATTCTCAGTGGGCATACATTTTCCAGTTTACACATTCTCCATCCCTTTTTATGATATTTTACACCCCAGATTTACCTATTTATAATGCTTGTCACTGTAGGCATCTGTAATTGGAAATACTGCTTTAAGACTACATTCTTCCTCATTACATAGTAAGATAATAGTAGAATTACACTGATAGTCTCACAAGTAGTAAGAATAAAAGAAAGCTGCTTTTTTTTAATTGAATAATAATAGTGGTCAAATTTTAATGAGTACTGATTATTTACAAGTATTTTAAAATAACATGCATTCCTCACAGAAATCACATAAGAAAAATGCTTTTATCTCCATTTTACAGATGAAGAAACGGAAGTATATTGAGGTTAGACTATCTTTCCATTGATAAGAGTTTGTAAGGGATACAATCTGCATTTAAACACTTATGCTTTGGAGTCTGTCTAGTTCTAGTGCTTATGACATTAATCACGCAGCTCTATCATACAACTTAGGTTTTCCACAAGAAAATGTCTGTAGTCTAATTTAAAAAATCCTAGGAATTATTTTTTTTTTAACTTATGAATCTTAAGGAGAAAATTAAGTCATTTTATATTCTATATAGGCCTTAAAATGTTATCTCATTCACTCTTCACAAAAACCATGGAGCTTGAAGAGATTACATAATTGGAAAAAGGTACAGTGCCACTAGGTAAGAGAATTTGGAGTTCAATGTATTCAAGTTGCAAAATACACAACCCAATAGCACCAGGATTCAAAAATGCTTACATAGGCCTATTGCATTAACAGATGGGGTTCAACTGGTCAGTCATCAACCTAAAAAATTATATTCTGACCTTGTGTCATCTGTGGTACCTGTATTAAGACTATGGATCAACTATCAAGTACAATTGGATGAATCAAGAGGTGTTAGACAAACATGTCAAATCTAACTTAAAAGTAACCTATCAGAAGAGAAATGCTAATCCCAGTCATTGTATACATAGAATTTTTTTCACCCATGCATGTCTCAAAATACTGCTAAGTCAAGATGCTAATTCTTTTTCATCTAGATGCACTCTCTGACAAAATTGTTTAAAAATTCACTTTTTACAAATATCAACACAAATATTGGTTTTCAATATATTTTAAACTATAATTTTATCTATTCTGTTAGTCTCAGCCTTACCAAGCCAGTGTCCTAAGGTTGACTAAGTTTAATTTCATTCCTAGCTAAGAGAAGGTTAGACATTTTGGAAGATTACATTATTGGGAGACTCTGTAGTTTTGTTTTATACACCTGATCTTAGGTACCATTAAAAAACAATGCTGTTTGTTTGCTTATGAAGATGTTGTTGACAAGAAAACCCAATCAGTTTCTTCATCATTCTATCACAACTTCGTTATGTAAACCACACTTTGTTCAGATTTGCTCTTGAATTTGCATCTATCTGGTACCTGGACTCAGAATGGAATTCCGTGTCTGCCTGGTAACTGGACACGAAAATTAGACAAGATTACTCTGTCTCTGTGGATTTCCTGAAAATTGGTATCATTGATATATGAGTGATTATTTTATGAAATTCTTGATTAACTATGAAACCATGTTATTGCTTTCTGATGCAACTTGATTGGAATTCCAGCTTAATCACTTTCTATATATGCAATCTTAGGCAAATAATTAATATTTGTTGGTCTTTTGTTTTATAGCTACAAAAACAGTCATTGAAGTACTGAAAATTAAATGAGATAATGTGTGCTAAGTGGCATAATTCTCAGACTACATAAATAAAACCATATGAGTTCCCTATTGGCAGGCTATGTCTTCTTCAAAAGGGCAAATCAAAGGTCAAGAAAAAATATAAGGACTCGTGTCCCTTCAGAAAGAAATGGGAATTAAGATGAGAAAATGTAGCCAGCTGAATTAAGGGGGGGAAAAAAGGAGAAACTAATCATCATTAAGTATCAACTATGTGAACTGATTTTGAAGCTTTATATACATTTTAATCTAATCACAAAAGCTTGTGTGGGATAAAACTGAAACATCTGTCTCTCCCAAAATCACTGATGAAACTGGTAATCGTGGACAGCAGGATCCTAATTCTGTGCACCTTCAACAAAATTCATAAACACGGGGATGTAAAGTAGAGCATGGGGAATATAGTCAATAATATTGTAATAACTATGTATGATGCCACATGGGTACTAGACTTGTAAGGGGTGACCACTCCATAAGTGATACAAATGTCTAATCACTATGTTGTACACCTGAAACTAATATAATATTGCAGTCAACTGTAATTTAAAAATTAAAAAAAGTTAAAAAATGATAGCAATCTTTTCAACAGTAGTAATAGTTGCAATAAGAGAAAAAAGAATTTTTTGTATCCCATTTCTCCCTATAAGAGGATACAATATATTTATTCTTTTCAAGAAATTGGAGCATTACTCTTCTTTCTGTTTATTAGGTAAATATATCACAAATCTAGATATGATCCTTCATTAGTAGTTATGAATGGAGTGACTTCCCGTACCAGAACTCTGTTAAGAAACTCTAATTGTTTTAAATAGCAAAAAAGATTTCTGAAAACTTCAGTGTTCCTACAAGAGTTGAACTAAAATTTCAGTGTGTCTTATAACCATCGCTTCTAGGATGTATCTTGAAATACTAAAAAAATCAGCAATACACGTTCAGCCTTGATCCTGCATAAAATCAGAGTCTTCTGGTTTCAGCCATAACACGTAGTGTTGGGAGATTGTCATTCCCATCCTTACAAAGTGAAAAATCAATGATTTTCCCTGTGATTCATAAGAGAACTGAGGTTGCAGAGCAAACTGAAACCTTGAAATTTGGAACAACAGGCAAATCTTAGAGTCCCAGTCAAGTTCTGCTCACCTGGCATAGAAACTGCTGACACCATGAAGTGATAGAAACACTTAATGTAAACTTTCATAAATGCAAGCCTCTGAGTGTAGACCAGTTTGAGAATGAGAAAATTCTGAGGCTGTAGTCTGGGGGATGGCACACTTTTGTGAGCTCTACCTCCAGGAACCCCACCTGGTTCTTACGTGCCTGACTCTGCCATCAGGGAGGTAAGTCGTTGTGGTGAAACACACCCTGAATCTTCTCTGTAACAAAGGCTTACTCTCCAAAGGACAGAATTTTGCCTAAATACACGGAGATTAAATGTAATATATCCTTGGTAGGAATTTAAAAAAGGAGATTAGGTTAAAACTAAGTAAATCTAAATAAAGTACGGACTTTAATTAACATAAAGTATCAATGCTGGTTCATTAATTGTGAGAAATATAATTGTGAGCAATTATACTAATATAAATGTGAATTATGGGGAACCTGAATGTGGGATATATGGAAGCTCTTTGTACTACCATCTTTGCAGTTTTTCTGTCAGTCAATACCTATTCTAAAATAGAAAGTTTATTAAAAATCATTAAAGAAGCATCAGGAACAGAAGTCAGCGTGAGGTGGCCCAGAAATCATAATATTGTTTTCCTGAAGGAACGGCTTAATGTCCACGTGAATTTCAGTCTGTAACTCTTTAATAGTGGACAGCTCATTTTCCTCTTTATCTAAGAAAACTTTAACAGTAACGAAGTGAGGAGAATGAAAACTGTTTTCCTTTTACTTCCCTCCCTCCCTCCCGTTTTTCCTTTCTCCTTTTTTTTCTTTTTCTCTTTCTTCCTTTTTTCTTCCTTCCTTACTTCCTTTTTCTTCCTTCCTTTGTTTCCCTTCCCTTCCTTTTCCTTTCCTTTCCTTCCTTTTTTTTTTAGAAAAATAAATTGCATGTTATTAAGAGACTGAAAGAATCCAAGCAATGACCATGTCTATCTCTTTCAGTGGTATACCTTTAAGACCTAGCAGAATACCTTCTACATGATAGATATGCAAGACTCCACCAAATATGTGTTCCATGAAAATACAGTAATTAATAAAGAATATTAAGAGTGACAACCTCTATGATAAATGCATAGACTCTATAAAATGAATACTTTCTTCAGATAATTGTACAGTTAAGGTCTAACTTCATCAGTACTACTAAACATCATCAGTAGTTTCCTGAAACTGTGACTTTAAGTGAAATCACATATAATGAAACAAAATTTACTATAGGCTCGTTGATATAAACTAGAGTTAACTTCCTATGGCATGTTTCTAGTCACAAAAATATCACCAAACTTTTAAATAAAAAAACTAAAGCACGTCTAATATTAAACATTGAAACACATGTGAGCTATGCATACATTTAAGAAAGATGAATAAAAACAAGATAATTATTTTCCTATTTGTTTATTCCAGCTCAGGGTCGTAGTGGCTCAAGACCCTACAGGCAAATCAGAGGACAAGGTGGGACCCCATGGAGAGGACGCCCTTCTGTCGCAGGGCCACTCACACCCCCCACACTCACTCAGACTGGGATCACTTACACCAGTTAACGTGAACATCTTTGGGATGTGGGAGGAAACCAGAGTCCCCTGTGCAATGCAGACATGGGGAAAAGGTTAAACTCCAGACAGATAGTGGCCCCGACTGGGAATCAATTCTTTTCTTGTTATCTTTTTTTTTCCTTTTTCTCAAATTTATAATGAATCAACGTTGAGTGAAACGAAGTTACTTGAGGACCCTCTGTACTTCAGATATTTTTTTCTGAACTCTTAATAGTTCTGCTCTTAAAAAAAAAAAACAAACAATGATCAAGACATATGTTTTAAATACATAGTTTTAAATAAATTACTACAAAGAAGCCAGAAAATGTTAATGGATTTCCTCAAAGTTTCATAACTACTTATTGAAAGAATCCAAACTAGAATCAAGGTATATTGGCATTTCTCCCTGTTATATAACAATGCTGCTTCTTTAGAATCAATTATATGATAAGAGGTGATACCTAATGAAATATGTTTATATAAATTATTATTAGATAAAAAAAATCAGGTACAGCTCTTGGAAATGGACCTTAACACAAGAGCAAGCCATTAAAGATATAAGAAACTGTGTGATAAAATTAGGACATAATACAGGGGGCTATCAAATTATTTTTTTCTCTAAAATTTTTAAAAGAAAAATGGTTTTGAGTCTGATTTTAAGGTATGGTTTATGTAAAATCATTTATATGAATACATTGTTTCTAATTGCTCTTGTTAAGTACAAGTAAATGCATATTTTTGGTAGAAAATAACTGAAGCTTTTATTATTGTCGCTTCCCGCTTCCTGCACAACGAGGGTTGTGGTGAGCAAGGAGGACAGCGCAGGGTTAAGAGAAGACAGTCTCCATGAATTTAAGAGGGGCCAAAGGGCTGTAGCCTCAAATGGGGCCTATGCATTAGCTTTTATTAGTTAGGTGGGGAAGTAAAGGAGATAAAGCTTGTCAATCTCAAGATCTGTGAATATTCAAGCCAATCACCCTTGCCTGCAGGCAGCTGAACTGTAAGTCTCAGGATGTCTGTACTTCCCCAAGGGACAGAATTTTGTGAGATGGAGAGCACCTCATTGAATCACTTCCCTTGTAGTTTTTGGGAAGGCATGCAGCCACAGAGGCAGAGGCTCTCCTTAGCCAGGGGAAGGTGGGGAGCTGTGCCCACCTCTATGAACCCCGTGGGTTCTCCTGTTGGTCCCCACTCGACAGTGCCTGCCTTGAGTTATTGCCCCTTCCCCCCGTGAGGAATCTTACTCATCATTGGCTGACCAGCCATCTTTCTGGGGCCAACCAGAGAGACATAAGGTACAAGTACAAAGGTGAAGCAAAGTCCCTGAAAGGATCCGTCTCACAGACTCTCCTTGCTTTAGGGGCAGGTACAAGGACACAGACGGGTAGGCTGCTGCATGGCAACATGTCCCCCTTTTTGTTTTTGAAATATGAGAAACACAGACCATGTAGATTTTTCTTTCACTTATGGCCCATCAGAGGGCTTGTTGTCCACACCTGAGAACTAAATAAAATAAACATTAAACAATAAACAAAATAGCAATAGCACCAGCAAATTCTCCGCCTAGGGTTTTCACCCACATGAGTGGATTCCAATGAGATAGTTCTTCCACTGCTGTGGAAACGTCTCCTGTCCTGAGAGGAGTGAGAGCCTTCCTAAAGCGAAGAGGTGTGGACGGGTAGCTATAGATGTCTTCTCTTCCGTGGGCTTTTGCTCATGGTATGGTTTGACACTCCAACCAGGAATCCACAGAGGTTTTTCTTCAGGACCTGGAGAAATGCAAGCAAAGCTTCGTCCCCAGGTTAATAAAGTTCCTAGATGTCATTGATCAGTTTGAATGTCCTTCCACCAAATAGGCACATTTTCCAAAGGTTTTGGACTCTGGAGACTATTGAAATGTCTCTCAGTTGCAGTGCATCCAAGGTGAGCCTTGATATCTAAGCCAGATGAATTTAAAAAATTTAAAGTAAACATGACTCTTGTTAATTGTACCTGTGGGGGGGTCTCTTTTTTCTCCCCCTTTTTGTTTTTTTTTTGTTTTTTTTAATGTGCCATTAGCACGTTCAACAATGGCTTGACCCTGTGGGTTGTAAGGAATACCAGTGGTATGTGTAATTTGTCATTCAGCACAGAAATTTGTCAACGTGGCACTGGTATATGTAAGGGCATTGTTTGTTTTGATACAATTACTGTTTTACCATTATTAAATTTATCTTTAAAACTGTAAAACTTTGAAGAATAGGAGCCTGACTAGGTAAACTCTAATTAGTTTTTAGGAGAGACTGAAATAACTTATTTTTTGGATAGTGATTGTCAATTATTCCAAAAAAGTCACTAATTTGTCAAGATTCAGAATGAATGTTTAAATATGTTATCTGTTGTGGTGTTTTTTTTTTAAGAGAAACCACTATTTTACTTGGTTTTTGTTTATTTAAATGAAGCACTCTGGCACGAGCTCCTGATGTGAGTTTTGAGATTAACTCTACATAGCTTGGAAGTGACTTAGTGAATTTATTATGTAAGAAAAGTGACTCCACCAGGTCATTTTGTTAAACAATTACCGCTGTAGGCAAATGTGGAGTAGGGAAAATTAACATTTGTAAAGGCAAAGAAGGATCAATACATTGAACTTGAGTATGTTGATTTCTTTTTTCACTAATTTTAACTGTTTGTTGGCATGAGGAGTTAGGATGTGAGGGCAATCCAGTTGAGGAGGACCCCGCAAAAGACCAAATAAATTATTGAACAATCTTGTAAATATATAACTATTAAAGGCAAATTTTTTGGAATCATTGAAGGTGGTGGGAGCCCAGGCTGTAAAGCACCCATGGGCTCAATTATAGCATTGATAGCTTGTAAATCTGTGAGCATGCACCATTTTTGTGATTTTTTTTCTTACCAACAAATACAGGAGAATTCCAAGGGCTACTTGAAGATTCTATATGGTCTTGTTCTAATTGAGTTTGTATTCATTTTGTTAATGTCTCTAATTTTTCCTTAGAAAGGGGCCACTGTTCTATCCATAGAGGCTTATTGTTTATCTATTTTAGGGCTACCGGAGTCCATAGCTGTTTAACAGTGGCCTACATAAAAGTCTCCTGATTTTTTTAATTTAAATCCTAGTCCCTTACATCCTTGTTGAGATGAGGGCTGTATAGGTTGAGCAATTACCTGATTAAGTCTTTCTAAACCTTTTTTTGGTTGATATACCATTTGACTCATAATTTGTTGACTCTGAGGACTGTATTGTCCAGGTGGTATCCAAATTTTTGTTTTACATTGTGTAAGTAGATCTCAACCTCACAAATTAACTGGAATGTCTGCAACATAGGGCTGTAAGAATCCTTTTTGTCCCTCTGGCCTGAGGCAGGGAAGAATGCAGACACTTTATGCTAGAAAAATTTCTGTCTGTCCTGTGTTTTTAAACATCCAGTTTTATGTGTTTTTAAACATCATAACATCATAAACATCACAAGAACATATATGTGTTTTTAAACATCCAGTTTTTCATTTTTGAGTTCCCCTCTTTCCTGGGAGAATATATGGGAGCAAAAGTAATTGTGCAATCTGTTCTCCCTTTTTAGCTGTCCAGGGAATAGATGAGTGCATTAAAATTTGAATTTCTCCTTTATAGTCAGAATCAATAATACCTGTATGAACTGGAACTCCCTTGGACGTTAAACTAGAACGACCAAGGAGAAGTCCAACACTAAAGGCAAATGACTCGGTTTCCTTCCAGTCTTGCCTGCCTTATACCCTTCGCCACGGCAGAAAGAACTGCGGCAGAGCCTCCTGAAGGAGGGGGAGGTATGCGCGGGTGGTGGAAAGCAAAGGATTAGCTTTTTTCTTTGCCTGCTGGCGGGTGAATCCCATTAACACGCTGTAAAAGCCAGCGGCTGCAGATCAGGGGGAGGAGCTGAGGGCGCCAAGGGAATATATGCTGTGGGAGTTTTCAGAGATCCTTCCTCTTCTTCCTCAGATTTCTGTACTTCCTTTTTTTTCTTTAAATTTCTCATCAGTTTGTAAACATTTTAAAACTGACTGGATTAATCTCCACATAACATAGTCCAGATAGTTATTGGCAGAGAAACTCCTATATGATGTAATTCGCAGAGTTCTGTATCAACTTTTTTCCAAGTTTTTAAATCTAACGTCCCTAAATTTGAGAACCAAGGACAATGCGTTTTACTTACTTTGAGAAGCTCTTCTAATTTTTGATCTGACACTGGAGCTTCTCCACCTCAAGAAGATGCTTAAGCAAACAAATATAAGGCCTATATTGGCTATTAACATTCCCCATTATGTACAGAAAAAAGGGTAGAGACAAAGACTTTCACTCTGAATGGATTCGGATGCCCATCTGGCTCGTCCCTTGCGGGACTTTCAGGCCTGTCTTGGCTAAGGTGCACCCGTCTAAATCCCGGGCCTGGTTAACGCCATCAGGCGCTAAGTCACCGTTTTGACTTCTGACGAGACCATGGAACCGCAGATTAGGGCCCACACAAGCTGAGGCTGTGGAGCCATAAACACACACTCACACATTCACACTCTTGCACACAGAAAGAGAAAATTTCCCTTTTACCTTGGTTAAATTCTCCAAGAGTTACCCTACTTTCTTCCAGTAGTTGTCGCGACCTCTCCCGGGCCTTGCACCATGAAACCGCTTTGAAACCTTTTTGTATTCTGACTTGAAGTCGACCTTCTTTCTCAAGCCCCACAAGTGAGTCCCAAAATCGGACCCCAGAATTCGGGGGGGCCCCATGTTGGGCTCCATATGTGGCATCCCGCACGACGAGGGTTGTGGGGAGTGAGGAGGGCAGCGCAGGGTTAAGAAAAGACAGTAGCTATGAATAGAGTTTAAGCGGGGACAAAGGACCTGCAGCGTCAAGGGCCGGGCTGGGCGCCTAATCAGACCTACATTTTAGCTTTTATTAGTTAGGTGGGGGAAGTAAAGGAGATCAAGTTTGTCAATCTCAAGATCTGTGAATATTCAAGCCCATCACCCTTGCCTGCAGGCAGCTGAACTGTAAGTCTCAGGTTGTCTGTACTTCCCCAAGGGACAAAACCTTTATGCATATGAATAGATGGAGGGCACATCGTTGAATCACTTCCCTTGCAGGTTTTGGGAAGGAATGCAGCCTCAGAGGCAGAGGCTCTCCTTACCCGGGGGAAGGTGGGGGGCTGTGCCCACCTTTATGAACCCCGTGGGTTCTCCTGTTGGTCCCCACTCGATAGTGCCTGCCTTGAGTTGCCCCCCCCCATGAGGAATGGCTGACCAGCCATCTTTCTGGGGCCAAACAGGGAGACATAAGGTGCAAGTACAAAGGTGAAGCAAAGTCCTTGAAAGGATCTGTCTCACTGACTCTCTTTAGGGGCAGGTACACGGAGACACATGGGTAGGCTGCTGCGTGGCAACACATTATAATCTCAGCAATTCAAAAAAAGTGATATCTATTTAGAAAATCTTCATTAGAATTATTTCAGTTCTTTATCATGCAATATGGTGTGTTCTAACAAAGAGTTAATATGAGTACTAATGATTTTGAAAGAATGTAAAAACATGTGTCAAAAGAAGTTGATTGTTATAAATAAATACTAGAACCTAAATATTTTATGTAAGTAAATGCTTAATCCGAAATATTGAATTATTTAAACTTTAGCTCTGATAATTTATGTGATCTGAGATCTTTTATTATTGTTAAAAATTAGGAATAAGGTAAAAATCAGGTATCTTTGTTTTGATGTTTTTGTTTGTTGTGTTCTACCTCCCAGGGTTAATGGTATATATATTATTGTTGTTGTTTGTTTGTTTTGTTTTGTTTTACTGTTTAATTTGGTCATTCAACAAATATTAATTGTGGCCCTACTATACGAGTATGTAACACTCTCTCTAGGGTAGTTCACAAACTTAATTGTCAGACCTTGTACAATGGGTTATTACTTAGCCATAAGAAAAGATGAAATACTGCCTTTTGGAAAAAACATGGATAAATTTTGAGATTATTATGCTAAGTGAAATAAGTCAGACAGAAAAAGTTGAGACTCATATGACTTCACTCATATGTGGGATATAAAACTGAAAGCAACAAACAAATAAGACAAAAAAAACTCATAGACACAGACAACAATTTAGTGGTTACCAGAGGGTAAGGAAGGAGGGGTAGGTAGAAGAGGGTAAAGTGAGGTCAAAGATATGGTGACATGAGGAGATTTGACTTTGGATGGTGAACACATAATACAAAAAAAAAAATATATATATATATATATATATGGTGTATTATGGAATTGTACACTTGAAACCCATATAATTTTATTAATGAATGTTATCTCAATAAATTTAATTTTAAAAAATGCCTTTTGTAAATAGCTGATCTAGAAGTGAACAATTAAGGAAGAGAGATTTGAAATTTTAAAAAGAAGAAGAGGAAAAAGAAAAAGGAAGGCCTAGTGATTGGAATGTGGCTAGCTTGTTTGATAAACTACAAGGAGGAATCAAGGGACACAGTAGTAGGAGATCAGATCCCAGAAGTGTCTGGAAGGAGACAAATTATGTAGGGACTTGAAGGTCATTGTAAAAAAATCTGTTTTCCTTTGGGGTGGGAAGGCATTGGATGATTTTGAACAGAGACATGATTTTGGCTTACTTATATTTTAATGGGATCACAGTGACTGCTGTGTTGAGAGGAGACTGAAAAATGCTGAACAAAAGACAATTTAGAAGGTGACTTTAATAATCTATCTGAGAAAAGTGTTTTTAGCTTGAATCAGGGCTTTGTTAAAGATGATGTGAAAGTGGTCTAATGTTGAATTTATTTTGAAGGAGGACCTAAAGGATTCCCTGATGTGTTTGAGGAGCAAGTAAAATGTGAGTCAAAAATTATTCAAACATTTTGGCCCACATAACTGGAAAAATATTACCATTGGCCATGATGTGGAATATCCTGGGAGGAGGATTTAGGAAGGATTATTAGAGATCAATTTTGGATATGTTACATCTAAGCAGAGGTAATAAGTTCAGAGAGAAGACTAAAATAGAAGTATAAATAAAGGATTCGTCAGCACATGGATTTTTTTTTTTTTTTAAACCACATGATTGGATGAAATTACCCAAAGACTAAATATAAACATTTCAGTTGAAAGTCAAATGGAAGGTCTTAGAGAAATCCAAATTATAGAAATCGGGTGGATGGAAAGTAAACAGCAAGAATAAGGCTGATGAAAACAAGTGAGTGAGGTTCCCTGGAAGCTAAGTGGAAAAATTATTTAAGGAAGAAGAGAGTGATCCCTTGTGTCAAAGGCTCCTTATAGGTCAACCAAGATAAGGACTGAGAAATGAAACTTGGATTTAGAATCTATTAGTTGAGGTCTTTGGTAACTACACTAAGAATAGTTTTTTTGTAGTGATGTGGGAAAAAAGAAAAACCTGTTTGGAATGGGTTCATGAGAAAGAAGAAGAAATAAATTGAAAGCAGCATGTAGGGACAATTCTTTCAAGGACATTAGTAGTAAAAGGGAAGAAAAAATGGGATGGTAACAGGAGGGAGAAATGGGCTAAGGTAAAATGTGATGTTTTTGTATATATATATATATATACACACACACACACACACATATATATGTGCATATATATTTATATATACATATATAAATTTAAATATGCATGTATATATGTATTATATATACACAAATTTCTATATATGCATATATAGAAATATGTGTGTATATATTTCTATATATACATATAGACATTTATATATATATTTATCTATATAAATATATATATAAATTTATATATTTATCTATATAAATGTATATATATATACATATATATACATATAGATATATAGAGAGATATATTAAGATGGGAGAGATAAAGAGATAATATCATGTTTGAATGCTTCACTTATTTTCTATGCCTACCACAGTCTGGGTGTCCTAAAAGAACAGAAATCTAGTCTCTTATGGTTCTGGAGGCCAGAAGTCTGCAATCAGAACTTCAGTGTAGTATACTACATCTGGAGGTTCTAGAAAGAATTCTTCCTTGCCTCTTCCAGCTTCTGGCAGCTCAAGGTAATCCTTGGCTCCCTTGGCTGTACCACTCCAACTTCTGTCTCCTTGATCACATTGTTTCTTCCTATTCCTGTGTCTCCATTTGCTCTTTGGTATCTTTTAAGGAAACTTAGTATTGGATTTAGGGCACAATTTGGTAATCCATGATGATCTCACCTCCAGGTCCTTAATCTGCACAGACTCTTCTTCCAAATAAAGTAACATTCACAGGGTTTGGATACTAAAATGTGGCTCTATCTTTGGTGGGGGGCATCATTTAACTCACTACAGATAGTGATGGAAATGATGCATCAGAAATGGAATAACTGATGATGCAAGAGAAAAGCAGAGATTTGTTAAATCAATATTCTTGAGAAACTAAAAGAGATGGGAGTTAGTACATGTGTTGAGTACATGATTGTTGTCTCACTCTAATGGGAAACATCCTAGGATATATTGATAGATAAATGTGTAGATGGAGTGATAGCTTCTAAAACTCTTATCATTTCAGTTTTCTCAGTCAAGAAACAAAGCTCTTGTTTTAGGTTTTTGTTTTACTTTCAGAGAAAGCTCTGAGCTGAGGATTTTTGTGCAAGTAGTTTGTTAAGAAAGCACTCTCAGCAGATACCAGGAAGAGAGTGGGGAAAGGAGGACAGGGAAAGAGAGAAAGTCAAGAAATAAGGCAATATCAAGCACACTCCCATAAATCTTTAGCCTCATCTGGTATAGGATTCCTGGAGTGTAAATGGTGCCTCTGAGTTGTCCTGACCAGAGGCAAGTGAGCTGGATTTTCACACAACAGTATGCATCAGTCATTGTTTGAATGTTTCCCAGGGGTAGAAAATTTGCAGCACTTCTGTTACAAAACAGGCTCTATTAACCTGAGACAGTCTTCTCAAAACAAAGCAAAATGCCAAGATATTGAAGTGAAAACAAGTCTGAAGCCAAGGACAAACCAACAAACAAAACAAAAATAAATCAGAATATTTCTCAAAGTAGTATGACACTGTTTACTACAATAATTACGAATAAGGATGAAAGTGAAGATATTAGAAATTGAAGAGAGATAAGAAATAAGTAAATAGTTGTCTAAGAGCGTAGATACAAGATTGGACTTGGGTAATAGAGTAATACTGTTAGAAAGAACTAAGAACCTACTACAGTTTAAGTAAGATCAGTCACTAAACTATGAATTTTTCTCACCCACATTCAGCATGGAGTAAGGAGAAAGACGGATTTAGCCTTGGCTGTGGTCTTGGCAAAAGAGTATGACAAAAGCAGACAGGAGACAATGGAATGGTTGGTGTATGAAAAAAAAACAAAAAAACAAAAACAAACAAACAAACAAAAAAACTGTGAAATTTAAATTCAGTAAGGTGGGAAAAGAGGACATATAGAGTTGGGGGATTGTGAATAAATTAGTCAGATACATTGATTGAAAGTGAATTGAAAATAGTTGGTGGTTTTGTGTCAGTGGAAATAGCTAGAAAGATAGGAAATGGCAACAGAAGAGCTGAAAATTTTAAATTGTGGTTAGAAATGTGATGACATTTTGGTATGACAGAGTCAGAGATAGAATTACAGAAAGACATGGCTAAGACAGAATGAAGGGCAGAATAACTGAAAGAGAGAAGGTCAAGAAATCAAGATGCCAAGCTATTGAAAGGAACAATTATGTGAATATTGAAATCACCAAATATTATGATAATAATGGCGTTGGAGAATATGACATTAAACTTGGAGCTACAATTTTCAAGGAACAACAGTGAGTAATTCAGTTGGTAGATGACTGTAATTCAAGGAATTATAATGGTAGATGTACTTTGATTAAAATGAGGCTCAAAGTGGGATATTCTAAAAAGGAGAGAGGGAAAACATTCTAGATGCTGTAATGAGAGATAAAAACAACAGAAACTTCATCTCCAACTCAGCAGTATGAGTACTTTGGGAGAATAGAAAGTTCTCCCTGAAATAACTTCAGGAGAAGCAGTACTTTTACAGTTTATTTGAGAAGAAAAAGAAAATATGGAGAGAAAAGAAGAATTTAATGATCAGTTACATTGTGTTTCAGAGGATATAGTGAGAGATTTGGGAAATGGGGGGTGGGGGTTGTACAGAAATTGTAGGAGAATTAGGGTTTGGGAAATGAAGAGTCATCTAAGGCCTTGGGCTGCTTGTGTGACTCATGAACAAGTAAGAGTGGCATGACTTTGGTCCAAAAGGACATAGATAGATAGTGATGAGGGGAGTATGAATGATGAGTTGGGGTAGGGTCTTCCTAGTATAAGGAAAAGATCCAGGCTTCCATTTGACTTAACTTCTGCTAACGGAGATGTAGACAGATGTGCAAAGGGAGTATTGTGCTTTGCAGAGCGGTGGCCCCCATCCTCACATGAGGGCTCCTTGAGGCTTACTGAGAATGGCCTTCAGAGAGGACTCTTACTCTAGACATTGACTCTCTCTTGGGCTTGGCCATTGATCTGTAATTTGGAAAAATGGAAACAGGTTAAATTTAGAAAACTATTTCCCTGATAAAACAGCACATGTTTTAATATATTGTAACAAGAAGTACTTAAATTTTATTCTTGCCAACAAATTCCTTTTAAATGATACATTTATATATATATATGTGTGTATATATATACACACACACACACACACACATATAGTGTGTGCATGTATATGTGTGTGTGTGTGTGTAATATTTTATGGTAAATTTAAATGATCACCCAGTTGATTACAATAGGAAAAAAAGGCAAGAAAACACACCCATAGAATATGCAAATGAACTATATGTTTTGCTTACATATCCTGTATCTCTGCCTTTTTTCCTATTGTAGTCAACTGGTTAGTCATTTAAATTTACCATACAATTGATTGTATATATTGACTTTTCCATATCCTGATCTGAGATTTTTCATCTGTAACTAGAATATTACCCAATGTCATTAATTCCACTAACTACACTCATTAGAAACAAATCATCTTTTCTTCTTGGTCTATTAATTTTGATTCCTTAAGTATTAGTTCTTGTGTTGGATGAGTTGTTCCTCAGTGATGGCTAGCAAGTGTTCTTATTTTCCTGGCTGAGACTTCTGTTAGGCTGCCTGTAGTATCCTTTGCACAGCCGGCTGGTGGGTAAGGACCTGGCAGCAGGTGCTGCAGCTGTTGATCTGTTTTCCAGGAGAGTGGCAGAGGGATGGGACAGGAAGTGGGCCATGTGCTTTTGAAGAAAATTTTCTAAAGTGAGTACCCCATTTCTTCCAAGGTGTAGCCAACTGCCTTGGATGTTATCCTGTCTGTCATTCCAACTCAAATGTTTTACCACTGTGCCTTTGCCTGTAGGTATATGCCTCTGACACAAGTTAGTGCTGTACAGGGGAAATTTCCCTGATTGCCCCTGAGGAGGTAATCAAACCAGTCACGCCTTTGGCTGCCACTGCATAACCTCCTGTCTTTTCTGTGTGTTCTCTCTATGAGCCCTTTCTTCCAGAAGTATGCTTGGCACATATTTTAACCTGTGGATGCCTTCTTCAATCTCATTTGCTCTGTTTGAAGGATTATGCATATTTCATGAGACACTAAATTTTCCCTTTCTTATTTTCCAGTGAAATATGTGTTTTGAAAATTTTATTTATTTCTAGAAATGTGGTGTTGAATAGGCAGTTTTAACATGCACTTGTTTAGTCCTTGACTAGAACTAGAGATTATCTTTCGAGAAAATGGTAGGGACTTTTGTGAAGCTGACGAAAGGGAAAAGTTTTATATAGAGGCAGAAATCCTACAAATAACGTGCACAATTTGAGCTGTCCTTCATACAGGTTTTTGAAAATTTCTATCACAACTAGTTTTAAGCAGAGTTTTGTAGACTTACTAGCAACCACTATCAACCTCCTCCAATGTTCCTTATAGTATAATTAGCAGTATTTTACTTTTTCACAAATATTTAAACGTGGGATAGATAAGAAAGGAGGAATTTGTGATCATTTTCAGTTGCTATTATGGGACCACACTAAATAAAAAAAAATAGTTGAGGTCTTTATTTATACTAGCTATTTAAAAAATATAATTAATAAGATGAAAAAAATTTAAATTATAGATTCAATCCTTTGTTGCTGGACCAGTATAGAGGTGTGATAAAAAGCAATTAGGCTGATAACCTGTTGGAAGCATTGTGTATCATATTAATCTAAGGAAATCATTTATTACATAAAAAGCCTCATTGGGAGTATATTTCTAGTGCCTGTTACAATTCTATGAACAACAACAAAATAAGCCAGAGAAGCAAATGTATTTAAAGAGCAATCATACGGAATAAGTTTTCAGTAGTTACCTTTCCGTAAAAAAGAGCATATTTGGAAAAAGTATATTTCTGATGTTTACCCACTTACATGCAGTGTTCTTAGAACTCCAGACCCCTTATATCCGGCCCTCATATCCTAGAGAAGGTAATAAATGCTAGGTTGACAAAGTGCATGTTGGGGAGATCAGAACCAAGAGGAAAAGTTCAAAGTCAGAAGAGGAAGAAGGAAAGAAGAAAGAGGGAAAAATCTGTTGAGCACATGTTTTGTGACCATGGCACTTGAATATATTATCTCATGTAATTCACGCATGATCTCTCAATAGCAGACATCACTGTGATGAGTTTGTCTTTATAGCAACGTCTCACATTTGGCAGTGTACCTTTTAATGTTGATGACAGACATTACTATACGAAGAGAAGGTATAGGGATTTTGAAAGATTCTATGACAAGAAAATTTATGTTAAAAGTTATCTACATCTTGACCTGGTTGGTTCAAAAGGACAGAACAATCCTTTTTAGGGAGAAAAGGATTTTGCCCTAAAAAGGATTTTGCCTCTTTGCCTCTGAAAAATATTAATGGGTCTATTTATTTGACAAGTGCATGGTTATGAGAACAGAATCTACATGGAAAAAGTCTAAGCCAAAAAAAGAAAAAAAAAAGGTTAAAATAATTAGCAAAATATGGTTGCATGAGTTTTGAAAGTGGCTGTTGGTATTTTAAGGAATGAGATGATGCTAAAAAGGGAAAGATCCCAGAAATAGGATGTGGAACCAGATCTCTAGTTAAAATCTATGTGAATTAGCTAGTGAAAATCTATGTTGAATTGGGAGACATATAGAATAGTGTTATTGAATATTCAACTTTCTCTTGTTTATGCATTTTTCCACGATTTCTCTCCATGGTTCATACTAGCTAGATGCTTATCAATCTTTTTTTTACCCCTTTAGAGCACGGTAACTACATTTTGCAGCTTTCCTTTCACTTAAGGTGGGAAATGTCACTAGTTTTGCAATGAATGACAGTGAAATATACCCCTTCTTATCCTCCATGCTTGCTTTGCGTTTTGGGAAGCTGAATGCAGAGGATCCCCAGAATGATGTGTTAGATGACGTAGGGATAGTGCCTTGGGACAATGAAGCAATGATGTAAATGTAATTTGGCTCTCAGAGTTATTTCTTGGTGGAGAGCCACCCGGAAGACTCACTCAACTCACATAATTGTGAAGAGAACTGAGGCTTATTGTGTAAAATAACTGAGGTTTGGGGGTTGTAATAACAGCTAGAATTAGCATCATAACCTGATAGTTATAACACATTTGTCATTACCCTAAATCTTCAGTAAAATCTGTTTTACCCAAAATCCTTCTTTTAGTTGTACTTTGGGGGAGTGGCAAAAGAAGTGAGTAGCCTGGAAATTCTATGCAGTTACATCAAAATAAGAAGCACGTGTCTGAGGTAGTGCTGGGAGTGATAACAAGAAGCCAGAGAGCAGAAATAAAAAGAAATAAAAAATAAAACAAAACAGAAACCTAGGTCCTATAATGACACAGAGAAAAAGAAGAACAACCTCTTTTCCAAAATCTATTGAAAAATAATCTTTGAAGACTGATAGTGAGTGGAGGCAGGGAACGATATTCATTTCTGTTTTTATAGAGATTAGGACTCAATCTATTTTACATGAGTTTTAAATCAAAGTGTGATCTAGGAATTCCAGAGACATGATGTCTCTTAGGTGGGCACAAGCTTCACAACAACTTTTCTACAGTTTTGGGATCTTCATTTAAAGTGGGTTGCATGATACAAGAACCTTTTTTTTCAGTCTTCATGATGTATTCATTTTAACATGCCACACTCCATTTGACTCACAGACATTTTACTAAGATGGCGGACTCCTGAAATTTCTTTAAGGTTTACCTTTTGTACAAGGCACGTGGAATACCATCAGCTTCCTGCTTATATGGTCTCATAAGCAGGGTATCATCTACATTGGAGCACAGCAATGTACTATGAAATGACAGATGTTCAAGGGTTTGACAGAATGAATTATATTACAGCATCAGAGATCTAACAGACCAGAAGATAATAAAGATATAGTATTGCCTCTTGCAGGAGAAAGCAAACATCATTTGTTCTGCCTTTTGGAACAAAGAAAATAGTTAAATTAAAAAGTCTTGTTTCTAGGCAATCTGTGGTTTTAATTCAAAAAAATAAATAACATCTCTAAGAGTAGCTTCAGTTGGAGTGACCACCTGATCAAGCTTATGGTAATTCACTGTCATTTTCCTAAACCCATATGTCCTTGTGTAAGTCAAACTAAAGTTAAATAGAATGTGATAGGAATTAGAACTGCTACTTACTTCAAATTTTCAGTGGTGAAATAAACTTTGTTTTACCAAGGTCACTGCATTGCTTTTAGTTTATTGTTTGGCATGGAAAAGAAAATCTATTATTTTGTACCATGATAGCCTTCACTCGTCAATCAGGGAGGTCAAAGTGAAGATTCTTCAGTCCTGAATATATATATATATATATTTGAATTTGTATGCTTGAAATTGGGGGAGAAAAAAAGAAAAAGCACAAGATTGCTTAACAGACCCTGTGAGATAGAATTAGTAACCTGACACCCAGAACTCCCCACTCTGAACAAAGATATACATAGGACTGTGTGATCCTGATTGATTAGGATTAATTCAGAGCCATTATCTAAGAACCTAGTGGAGTTCTGAATGTTTCATTTTGCCAATGCACAAATATTCTTATCATATAACTGAAGATTCTTTGGAGGAATACTGGAAATGAGATTTATAACATATCTTTGAGAAGATATCACTGGGACCTTCCTCAAGATTCCTCAGTGTTTACTTCCCTTAATATGCTATGTATTTGAACTGACCTGTCTCAGGTATTGCAATTGGTCAGGGCCCATGATTCTCTAATTTTATGGGTTAAACAAAGCTTCCGTTTTTTAGTCCTAAAGTTTTGTTTTTTGTGTGTGTTTTTTTAATTAAAATAAAATTTTAATAGAATGCCCATACATTTTTAATATAGAGACCCTATAATCAATTAGCAACCACCAAAGATCCTCATGTAACCAACTGTCCCAAATAACACTCTAACACTGCTGGTAGCTTTGCTTCTAGTGCTTAAATCATGCTTTTTTGACCACTCTAAATTTATAATACTTCCGAAAACATTGAAATTGAGACTATGTCAGTGGCAGTTTTCTCATCTTTATCTATGTTTACACGGAATGGCCGTTTAAATCAAACTATTCCCATATGTTTATTCCCAAATGAAATCCAGGTCTTCTGGTAAGTCTACTCATATCAATAAATTAATCCAGATCTAAATATACATATAAAACTTAGCGAGAGAGGATAAGTAAGATTCCCCTTTGTAACCTCTGCAAGAGACAGATACTTGGGACTGACTTCCAGAGAATCTGGTTTCATTGGTCAAGACAATACAATATTTTAAACAGGTAGTTTTAATGTGCAGCCAAGAAGGGTGATGGGCCTAGAGACACTGTGTGGTATAAGTGGTACTTGAGGAAAATTTACATGCCTTTGTGAGCTAGCTATCCTCAAGTGTGGTCATTACAGTTTTTAGCAAGAGAGTCATTCAATATAGGAAGAAGGACTCTTTCAACTGGGAAGGGAAACTCAGTAAATCTGTTCATTTGGGGTATTCAGAGGCAACTACATTATCTCCAATCTGTTTTTTAATTTGTACTTTTTCCTGAAGAGTGTCTCAGTTTTCATGTAAAAACTTTGGAAAAGCTGCCATATATCTTATGGTATATTTCAGTACCACTTAAGTTCAGATTCTACATTTGATATTCAGCTACTTGAACTCTGCTACTACAAGGAAAAACTTAGTGGTACTCTGACCATGCTTTTATTCAACAATTTAATTGAGTAATTTTCTTTAAACTCTCCATCAAATTTAGAAGTATCCAGCTCACATCAGTCTTTTAAAAGTGTCTATGGCAATAGCCACTCAAAGTTTGCTTTCAACAAGCATTTCATTCCAAGTACTTATGTTTAATAGTTTAAATAATGTTTCACCATCGTGGGCCAGAGATTATCAGTGTTTTTTCGTGTTTTTCTTTTTTGTTGTTGTTGTTGTTTGTTTTTTAATTACATTAACTAGATTTTCATTGCCTTCAGACTTGGGTCAAAAAACCTCTAGATTCTCATTTCTTTTAGCTTTTTTTTCCTGCAACCATTTATTTTACCAAATACTATATTGCCCACTGTTGTTAGTTGCTGACAACAGAATTTCTCAAGCTAGATTTTTTTTTTTTTTTAAGAAACTAACAGACAGCTTACAGAATGTCTAAGAGTGTTTTGAAGTTTGAATGAAACATAGGAAAATACACCTAGGGTAACTGTCCAACCACAACATAGAATTGTTCATGTTGGGCAAGAAAATAATTTGGCATTTCTTTGAAAGGAATCTTTTCATCCATACTGACATCTGTGTCTACATCTTTGCACCTATGTCCCCACAAAGTTGGCAGTGGATCCATTTTATCAATGTATTATAATTTCTTGAACTTGAAAATCAAATTATATATATATATATATATATATATATATATATATATATATTTCATATCATTTAACTGAAAGTTAGCATTTTATTAAGTTTTGAATGTAAACTACAAACAACAATAATATTATTGTTACCTATAACTACCAAAGATGTCAATGGCACAATAACTGAGAACCCCTGACATAGAACAACTAAATGCCTCTTCTTTAAGACTTGATTTCCCTGATGAAGGTTTGAAACGTGCTCACTTTAGCCTATTATGTCTTGCGTAGTGACTACTTGGTGGAACCTATATCACTTGAGAAAAAATAGCTATAATAGATGGTTCTAAGAAATATAGCACCTTCTAGCATCCATAATATAAGATGGCATTTAAAAGTTGAACTAGGTATGGAGTAAGCAAGTTGCTATATACTAAAGAAATACAAATAATTTTCCTCTCATAAATATTTAAAAAATAAGGTTATTTAGTTTATGCACATTTCCTACCTGTATAAATATATATATAATGGCAAGCAATAGAAACTAAGAAAATATTTAACAAAAGTAGATTTATTGGAAAGATGATTAGGAAAATCACAGAAGTGCTGAAAAATCATGAAGAATAGAAAAAGTCCCCCTATTACACTTGAGATTTCCCATAGCTAATACATTTGCATTTTTGAAGGAAAGTTATTTGCTTTAACAGTATTGAATAACTGAGGTTTCCAGGTGCCTCTGAGTCCTCAGTCTGTGAGGGGTAAGAGGACCCTGTTACTTTTCCTCATGCAACCACCATTGACATCATGGAAAGATGTGACCTGGTTATTGCTGGGTGATGCTGAAATTCCTAACTCTCCATTGATCTCCTCTGACACCACATCTGTGGGCATGGGAAGGGTTGCCTCATTACTAGTGGATAAGGATGAAAGTCTAACCTCCCGATGTGGTCTCTGTTCACACTTTGTGTGGTGAGGAGGGGGCTTGTTACCCTCTGGAAGGGAATGGAATGTTACCAAATCTTTACTCATCCTTCTTTGACACTGCTCTCGAAAATTTGTTGGGGTACGCACATCTTTACAACCTCTCCAGATGGAATTCCAGGCTTCCCACTAGATTTTCCTGGTGTATGTGAAGGTGAGGCCACATTTTTTTTCCCCCATAGCTTTGGATGCAGTGAACAGTTATTGTAAGTTTTCCATCTTCTCAGGCTGCTCCTTTCTTATCCTTTGGTTAGAGCGAACACTTGTTTACCAACTTCCATTGGTATTTCTGAGTCACCAGCTTCTCTAGTATCCAGTCTGGAGTACTAGAGGCAAAAGAAAACTCTGGAAACTCACCATTGTGATATGTCTCAGATACCAAGGTCCTTAGCTAGTTTGCCTTCTTCTCTACCTTTCAAAGTATTTTTTTGTTTGTTTTATATATAATATCTAAGGGTTTCAGTTGTGTTTAGCAGAAGAAATGAGGAAAATTTTCTCCGTCTTCCCAGAAATTGAAATAAGTTATATTTTTATCTTTCTATCATTTAAAATGACAGTCTGTCTTCAAAAAGATAAGTTAGGAGTTTTGTTCTATTTATTTGTGTTGTTAATATTTACCGAAACCTTATTTAAAGGAAAACTATTCTACATTATTAATAGCTCACTTAGGCCTCCCAGTTAAAGAAACTGAGCCACAGGGAACTTACTTGCCCTAGATCACACAACTAATAAGTATCAGAAGCAGGTTGTGAAAATGGAAAATTTGGCTCCAGAGCCCTTTTAATTACATCTC
Organism: Rhinolophus sinicus; assembly: GCF_036562045.2. Lineage (NCBI taxonomy): Eukaryota > Metazoa > Chordata > Mammalia > Chiroptera > Rhinolophidae > Rhinolophus > Rhinolophus sinicus. Next base: position 18,986,811 of record NC_133754.1, on the reverse strand, counting down.
TATACTTTCTCTCTCATCATGAGATGGATTGTTATTGGTCTAGCCAGGTCCAGGTGCCTGCCTTGGACTGATATCTGTTGCTTGAAAAGTAGCATCTGTTAAAGAGAAAAGAGAAGGAGGAGTTGCTAGGAAACCACACACAAGAAATAACATCAAGGTTTGATGTCTAACTGGTGCCATGAATGAGTCACAAACTTCCACATTTTTAATCTATGATTCACCTATACACTAATGCCTCCTGCATTCCTCAGAGCACAGTTTTCTCCTATAATTTACTGTTCTTTATTTAATTCCCTCTTTTATTTTCCAGGACATTCACTTCTAACAAAAAAAATTCCTAAATGTTATCTGTGTCTGTTTGGTATTACCAAACTGTTTTATACTAAGCATAGCTATATTTTACTCTACTGTTTTCTTTAAAGATTTTTGACCCAATTTTCAAAACTGAATAGAAGTAGAGAGAACATTTAAACATTTGATAGACCACTTTGAGTTTCACCAATGATGACATTTTTTTCTGTTATAGCTACATGTTTGTGGAACTAGTTATCACTCCAGTTGTCTCCCAGCATCCGTAAGAAATAAGTTCCAAGATCCCAGTGGATGCCTGGAACTGTGGATAGTACCCAAACCTACATATACTATGATTTTTCCTATACACACATGCCTATGAAAAAGTTTAATTTATAAATTAGTAACAGTAAGAGAACTAACAAAAAATAGAACAATTAAGCTGGGAACTTTCATCTTTTCACTTAAAGGAAGCACCTTATGTCTTCTCCTTAGCATATCTGAATTGACAGCCTCACTACTCTTGTGCTTTGGGGCGATTACTAAGTAAAATAAGGGTCACGTGAACACAAGCACTGTGATACCTTCACAGTCAATCTGATAAACAAGATGGCTACTAAGTGACTAAAGGGCGGGTAGCACATACAGTGTGGATACACTGGACAAAAGGATGATTCATGTCCAAGAAGGTAAGTGACGTGGCCCCAGATTTCATCACAGAATGACAAACAGTTTAAAACTTATAAATTGTTTATTTCTGGAAGATTTCACTTAATTTTTAAAATTGAAACCATAAAAAGCAAAACTGCAGATAAGATGGGCTACTGTGTTCCAATATTATGATAGATAGACAGATTAGATAGACAGAGATAGAGATAGAGATAGAGGTAGAGATACATTTACTGGTGGTGCGAACAAAAAGGTATACAAGTGGAAACTTTGGTATTGCACAGTATTATTTGTAGCAAAAGCTAAATGTTTAATACCTTTTACTGATAATTGACATTATTTTACTTCATAGTTTATTTTCTGAATTTAATTTTATAGGTTTAGTTTTGTTCCAAATTCTTTGTTACTGTTTTTAAATAATGATGCTTAAATTGACTTTAACATTTCCTTAAAGATCCAACAATGTCAGTCACTTATGCCCTTAAATTGAGTACCTACTATATCAAGAACTGTGTTATGTTCCAGGATAAAAAGAAGAAAAAGGTAAATTTCTTTTGCATAAGCTAATTCACTAATTCACAATTATTTATAAAATAAATAATTGGTATAATTTTAACTTGCCATAAGGATATATGCACATATGTCTCTGTACACACACACACACACACACACACACACACACACACACACACGAAGTTGGACAATTAAGTTCACAAACTCATCCTAGAAAAAGAGCTACATACTTCATTGCTGAATGTCACTACAACCACCTTCGAACACCTTCGAAGTCCTCCCCTTGGGAAGCCGGTTCTAGTCCAACCTTCAAAGAAATTTTGGAATTATTTTTCTGGAATGGCCATCAGAGCTGTAGTCGTATTACCCTTGATGTCTTGAATGTCATCAAAATGTCTTCCTTTTAATATTTCCTTTATCTTTGGATAAAGAAAGAAGTCATTGGGGGCCAGATCAGGTGAATAGGAAGGGTGTTCCAATACAGTTATTTGTTTACTGGCTAAAAACTCCCTCACAGGAAGTGTTGAGTGAGCTGGTACATTGTCGTGATGCAAGAGCTGTGAATTGTTGGCCAAAAGTTCAGGTAGTATAACTTTTTCACGCAGCCTTTTCAGCATTTCCAAACAGTAAACTTGGTTAACTGTTTCTTCAGTTGGTACAAAGTCGTAATGAATAATCCATCTGATATGAAAAAGGGTTAGCAACATCGTTGCAACAAGTTTACGAACTTAATTGTCAGACCTTGTATATATACACACACATATACTGGGCCACGTGCATATTTATATATGTGTATATATATATATGCATATGTATATGTATCTATATATAAATATGTATTATTTTGGATATATATACAAGAATAAATGTGAATATATATATAGAGATATAGATTAATAGAAAGATATAGATATAGATATCTATATCTATATCTATCCATCTATTGCTCTGTCTCTCTGTCTCTCTCTCTCTGTCTCTCTCTCTCTCTCTATATATATATATATATATATCTATCTATATATATAGATATATATATATATATAGATATATATATATATATAGATATACACATACATACACACACAGACATAAAGGGTGCAAAAATATATATACACATTTTAAGAAAGGAAAAATCTATTAAAATTGTAGTAATACTCTATATATACTGACAACAAAAGATGAATACAAGTCACGTTTGACTTCTGCAATTACAAAAGGTGCTCAAAGTAGTTACCATCAGCATCCATACACTTCTGATTACGGCAAACTGCTGCTTGAGCAACATTGACCAAAGTGTCCACTTGTACACATTTTTGTTGGCACCACTGTTAAATGTATATATAGATATAGATGTAGATGTAGATGTAGATGTAGATATAGCTATCTATCTATCTATCTATCTATCTATCTATCTATCTATCTATCTATCTATCTACCTACCTCCAAGGAACAAAGTAGAAAGATTACATCTTCTGTTCGTTGGGGAGATTTCATGTATATAAAATTACATTTTTATATAATTTAATAAGTATATATGTATGTGTTTTATGTGTTTATGACAAAAAGTAACAGGGATAGTTTTAACATGCCATGAGGACACACTCAATAAATATATATAAAACCAAAGAATAAAACAATTTTTTATTTTCTTCTAAACTTGGCTTAGAAAGAATAAGCTGGATGCCTCTAAAAATTTTGTGCATGACAATAATTTATGCGACATGTCTTGAAAATATCTTTGCATTTTTCTTCACATCTTACTTGTTTGCTTTTATTTTTTAGTTCAAAACACTGTTACATATACCTATGGTTCCCTTATTGGAGAACTTTTATGTGAAGGGTAGTGATAGGTATTTGAATCTGTTTGGTGTTTTTGAGTAAAAACAAAGGAAATCTAATGGTGTCTTAAATGATGAGGGCACGTGTTGCTTACACCACAGGTAATCTAGAGTAAGCACTTCCAGGTTTCATCGAATTGCTAAAAAAATGTTGTTAAGGACACGGAGATTTTTTTTTTTCCTTCTCAACCTGCAACAACTTGTTCTCCAGCATTTTGGCTTTTCAATGTCATACAAGCTTTGTGGTTCTTAGAGCTACCAGAGTCACATAATCATACCAGCATCCCAAGCTGAAAGGAAGTGAGCAGACAGAGGACATGAGGTCTGATTTTATTGATTAAAAATATATATTTCCTATATGTCCTGAGACATTTTTTCTTTACATCTGAAATATAACTTTGCTTTTGAGAATATTCAATTATCTTAGAAAAATAAGTCTATAATTTCTAAAACATAGGTAAAACTATTTAAGGCATTTTCATTATAGAAAAGTAAGCAAAAATTTTGTTAGACATAAGCAAAATTCATAAGATATGCTATTTATAAGAAAACTAGTTAATAAGTACAACATGTCTATGTTAAACATAGAAAGGGATGGAAGGACCAAGAGGTAACCTAATCTTCATGAGGTGCCTGTGTACTAAATATTTATGATGCAATAAATATGCATGGGATGCAATACACAAGCATCTCAATATATACAGGCAATAATATTCATGTGGCTTTGTTCAATCACACACTAGTAGTATCCATTCTAGTCCTATGAATTTCCTGCTAAAGGAACAAAAATATATTCCATGGCTGGTCATGAGGATACTTTCCCAGCTACCACTTTGGGCAGGTGAACTTCATTGGGCAGGTGACAATGAAGCAAGTGTCCTTGGCCAAGGACACCTTTTGTCTTCTGGCCCAGCTTCTAGATTTTCAACTCTAGTTCTCATACGTACATCATCAGCAGGGAAGGTTGATGTGGTAGAAAAAGAGACAGGACATATAATATTGCAAATATAGGATCCGGGTAATGTGGTCCTTCCATCTTACTTGCATTCTATCCTAAGCATATTAACTAATCCCACCTCTTTCATTGCTTTTCATTGTACTTTGACTTAAATTTTATAATCCCTGTGATTGGACCATTTTGCTTTGGTTTGTAAACCTTTCTTTTCCATGGCTTCTTGGATAGTGTGTGGGTAGTGCGTGTGGAAGCTATCAAGCTTATTTCTCACATAATAACATATCTGACCAGAGATGTGTCCCAGAGCCATTCCAAGAGGCAAGGGATATTGGGAAATTATAGATCTGTCAGAGAAAACTCACTTACTAAGACTACATATTCATTCAAGGCTTATCCCTTACAATTGGTCACAATGTTACAGAATAAAATTGGAGTTCTATCAGCAAGAAATTACAGTGTAAAATGACTGCTGGTAGCCAATATTTATTAGCATCTAACATAGAATTATCCTCTTCATTTATAAGTCTGTGCTTCATTTTCTAGTTAACATTTTTTTCCTATATGTAGTGAAAGGAAAAATAAATAATAATCTCATTCATTTATATATGAGGATATAAGAGCATGAGATGTATAAATAACTGAAGTCACATAATACTTCCAATTAAAAAAAACAAACACTTTATTTTGAGTTACTTCTGTTACTTTACATTTTATCTACTTTTATAGAAAGTAGTTTCATAAAATTTTAACATTTGTGATTAAGAAAATTGCCTAAAATGTGATACCTTTGTTATCCTTTGAATGAGGTAAACATGGTAAATAGATATAGATAGGTTCTCTGCCTCCATGACAGACATGTTGTTCATATAAGTTAGGTATTTTAAAAGAAAATATATAAAAGTATATGCATCTAGGAGATGCCTGATTTATGCATAAAGTCTGAAGTTTAAAATAGGGTAAAAAGAGCTTACAGCCTTATTTGAAGAACTGAATATGAGGTAATGTACACAAAATGCCAGGCACAGCACCTACCTCATATTTGGAATTAAATAAAGGTGTAGTTATTATTATCATTATCAATACTGCTGTTGGAATTAATGAATTTCAGTGTCATGAAAGAATGCAATTTAGAAAGAAATACAGGTTTACTCTAGAATAAGAAGTCTTAAAACTTACTAAATGTCATTTAGGGCACATTTATTAGCCACTTAGAAAAATTCACTTTAGCATTCCTTTCAAGTAAGCTACCCTTGTGCATTTAATATACTATTAATTTGCAAAGCTGATGAGCAAGAGCGAGTGATTTGGGTAGTAAAATTGTAAAAGAAGTGTGTGGACATTTAGTAATTGTGCTGAGGGATTAAGGCAATTATAGAAAAAAATTCAGGCTGAAAGTGCCATTGAAGAGCATTTTTTAAACATTTATTATTCAGATGACTCATCTAAAATGGATAACTGCTCTGACTGATTATTGCATAAGACTGTTTAATTTCTTTAAATGACTTAATCACTGAAAACTTCATGTGGAAGTTTGAATTTCAGGTGATTATTGAAGGAGAAAGAAAAGTTGGTTGGCAATAGAACTCAGTACGAAATTAGGAATAAAATTAGAACAATAAAACATGCACCATGAAATTTCTCTCAAGGTTAATGATAATTCAGTATTAGAGACAGTATATTCAGACATGGCTGGCTCTTCACAAGACTAAAGTAAGTTAAGTTTATCTTTGGTGCATCCAGTCATTACTTACTACCCTTTGTTTTACTTTGTGAAAATCCTCACACCTTCCTTCTCATCCCCCTCCATTTTATGTTACCAATTACAGCTTTCCACTATAACCAGCAAAGAAAACATGTACAGTGATCAATTTGCTTTCCAAGAGTATTTGCATTTTAAGTCTAAATTCCAATACTAGAATTAAGTCTATATTTTCATCGAAAGTATTTTAAGGGAAGAAAGGAAAATTTTGTTTTGCTTTTCAGGGGGAGGAAGAAGAAACACAGAGGTGGAGTGACCTTCCAGAGCTTAGACACTAAAAACTTCTAAGTAGGGTGGCCATATGTCCTAATTTTCCCAGAAGAGTCCTAGTTTACTTCCATTGTTCTGGCACAATTATTCATTGTGTCCTATTTCACATTAAAAAAAAAGTCATGGTTTGGAGGATAAACTATATGGCCAACTAATTAGAGAAACATATCTGCTTATGTTAACTAATCAATAAATCATTCAGACAGAAAAAAAAAAACTACACATTTTATATTTTAATGTTTTAAAATATTATCTAAGTAATCACTAGATATATTTGTAAAAGTAATGTCCCAGTTAATACATAATACTTATTCTTCTAGGCTTGTTTGTAGACTTTCTGCTCTCTGACATCTTGTTCCAATATAACAAGTCTTCTGTAAGAAAAACTCTCCTGATTTCTCTACCAAGAAAAGTGAATCACCCAATTTGTAGATTTTTTCATTGGTCTATATATTTTATATGCATTCGCTTAATTTTATTTAAATGATAGCATTATGTATGGGATGTGTGGATATATCAGATAAGATCGAAGTATAATTATATTAATGAAAATTAAATCACCAATTTCAAGATTTTAACTCAATAGAGGTTTTTTTTGTTTGTTTGTTTGTTTGTTTTTTCCATTCAACAGAATTCTGAAGCAGTTTGGGAAACTCTCTAGGAGAGCTCCTTGTAAGTGTCAATTCAAGAATCTTGTCAGTCTCTATCTTGTGCCTCCAAATCTCAACATGAGTGGTCCAGGGTTGCTTCAGGAGAGGAAGAGAGAACATGGAATCTTATAAAGGGTCTTTTCATTGCTTAGTCCAGAAATGACACTTATTACTTCCATTGATGATCCCTGGCCAGAAGTAGTCATCATTCTTATCATCAAAATGTTTTGTTTGGTTTTTGTTTTATATGTTTTTGCAGAAAGGAAAGACCTAATCTCAAAGTCTTAAATGTGTGTAGTTACCTGGCTCATTCAATTAATGTTTCTTTTAAACATAGATTTTCATAAATGTTTCAATGACATTGAAAATATGATCTTTGTAAAGGAGTCATACAAGAGTATATAAATTCTTTCTCAATCTCTGCCAAGTTGTCATCTATTTTAATCTTTACTGAGGATATTTTGAGATATACTTCTTTGGGTTTTCCTTTTAAATGTTTTGAAAACCTCTTCAGTAGAAAGAAAGGAACATACATAAGTAAGTCTTCACATTTGATACTGGGGTAGTATAGTAAAACTAATGACTTGCATTTATTTTTAGAATGATTATTGGGCTACTGCTCTAAGATCTTAAAACTGGTTATTTTATTCATCATAACCACTCAATGTTGACAATATACCTTCTCTATTTTATATTTAAAAATCTAATCTTTTAGGAGATTACGTAATTTGACAGAAGAAATATAGCTAAAAGGTTAAGACCAGATTCTACTGCAATGCTTTTTAACTTCAAAGCTATGCCTCTTAAACCCTATCTATAAAAATGTATATTGTGTAGATGCATTGGACCAAACACAGTGCTCAGTGCATGATGAGTGTTTAATAAATGAATGGTGTTCGGTTTACTAGAACTGAGGAAGTCGATTTTGAACCCAGAGTTTAGCAATATATTGACTCATTTATCTTTTAAATGATATTTAAAACCAATAACAAGTTTGTAAAACTCTTTGGAATGAAAATAACTGTCTAAACGGGAGCTAATATTCTTCTGTGTTCTCTAATGTCCTTCCTGTAACAGTCCAGGAGATAATTGCTTTTACAGAGCTACCTTTCTAAGGCTTTCCACTGCTTACAGACAGGCATCAACAGATGATTGTCTGCAGGTATTTGCCTGGAGGAAGCTATGAATGTCAATGCAAATCAGGGCAGTTTCCTCAACTGTAGAAAGTTACTGGCAGGAAGCTTGCAGGCATAGGTATATTTTAAGACATTAGAACTGCACATGGTGTCAATAACTTTATATCACCAAATAACTATTTTTGACCTTGATATCAGTTGTTTTATAATGTCTTTATAATACACTTTATTTTAAAGCATATGGCTGAAAAACTAAAATGGTCAATAATGGTGGATGTGGTTTAAAACATACTTATAAAATCTTTAAAAACACAGCATTCAATTTACTCGTATTATATTTTTGCAATATAGGAAGTTTGACATATTACACGTAATAATAATTAGTTTAACATTGTGATAAGTGTTCGAATGCTGAATTTAGACAACCTTTTTGCAAGATTACATTTTATAAGTGCATTTTGATAAAAAGAAAATCCCAGAAACAGAATTCTAAACTGGCATTATCACTTACATCTGCTACATTTACATCTGTTACTATCATTTTATCTGTTACTTTTTGGTCTTCAAAAGAAATGGTATACATTTCTAATGACTTGGGACACAGCCACCTGCCATTCTAACTGAATGTTTCTCTTTCCACAAGTAAAGTGATGTGCTAATTAACTGTTAAAATTTGGGGCAGGGGGTTGAGAAATAAAATTATAATGTGTTATGGTGAAAAAATAAACATTTTTCTATTTAAATGCATTCATTTTACTATTCCTACTGGGACAAACATTGATGAAATTGTTATGCAAAGAAGAAGCAATGTCACCTTTTAAATTGCAATCTGGATGAGAATCTAGAAACACATGCACTCACACTAAAATACACTTTACAACATTTGAATAAAATCAATATTGGTGCCAAATGAACAACATCAGAAATTATATATATAACATCAACTATGGTAGACATATTTATTTAAACCTAAAATTTCCGTTTAAAATAATGTCTTATTAGTTCTGAATCTTAGTCTCTTCATGCTAAATAGTTATCAAGACATAAAAAGAATAAAACTCATAACTAGAAATTAAGGCTGGCTGATGACTTATTGCTAGAACATGTAAACTATTTTGGCTAATAGCATTGCACATATTTGAAAGCAGTCATGAGACCTAGACATGGGGAAGATTAGACATATATTAGTCTATTTCTCTGGAGTCATAGAAGGATGCACATGACATGATCGATGTCTCAGGCATTGAGACGTTACAAGGAAAGAATAGATCATCCAGGATGACTGAGCATGATTCAATGATTCGAGGATGTATAGATTTCACAGGAAAGGAGGCTTTGATGAAAGTGGAGACTTTTACAGGAGAAAATTATTTTCCAGGAAACGCAACTTGCTTTTTTATTGTCATTATTTTTTTTCATATTATTACTTAACCTGCCTGTTATTGAAACAGGAAAAAAACAACAACAAAAAAACCAAATGAAAAAGAACAAAACCTCACATTACTTTAATTTTGCTAAATGCTCAGGGTTATGTCAAGAGGAATGCACCAATCAGCTTTCTAGATGCAAACAAGTAAGAGGATTAAACCAGCAGGTCTACCAGCAGTAAGTTCTGCAAGGATAGCCTCCATTGCCTTTTGGTAGTCAAAGATCATGCCTGGATACATCTCTCTTCATTCAAGAATTACTACAAATAAAAACCAATATGTGAGACAAAAAGAAATTCTTCAGAGTAAAGACTGAATCATACTAAAAACTCAACAAAAGAATATACCTCTGAAAATGGTAAAAGAAATGTAGGTGAATTTTAAAACAATTGTTCAGAATTATTAAAAGACCTGTTCCTTATGAACAGAAACAGAATGTTACCAGATAGTAAAGAATTGACATCAAATGTGAGTTTATTGAGATATATATTGCAAGGAATCTAAAAATAAACAATAAAAATTTTCCATGGTTGCAGCAAAAACTGAAATTAATCTATTGGGTCAGCCTATTGTAAAACAAAATTTCAGAAAGAATTATCTGAATATAATTATCGAAATATTGCATAATTCAGAAATAAATTAATATTATGAAATTTAAAAATATAAGAATAGTTGTACTCTTTTACCAACCTCAATTTCCTTCAATGCTCCTCACTACAGCAACCACCAATTTTTTTTTTTTTTTTAGATTTCACACATAAGTGATACCATGCAATATTTGTCTTTGTCTAGCTTGTTTGGTTTAATGCCCTCAAGTGTGTGTGTGTGTGTATGTTTGTGTGTGTGTGTGTGTGTGTGTGTATGTATTAGGTAAAAGAAAAGTAGTTTTTGGGCAAATGGAGGAGATCACGAACTTAAGTAGCTGACTTTGGGACCTATTGCATTGGGAAGACTTGCTGATTTGCCTTAAGATAGGTCTCTACCTGATGCTTCAGCAGCTTTTCAACCAGAATTTCATTCTGGGTCAGCTCTTCTAATTCATTCTGATAGTGAGGATGGCATTCCAGATCGTCTATGGTCTCCATCTGTGTATCTAGCAACTGATTCAGGACGTTGAAGAGATCACTTCCACTACTTTCCAAAGATCTTTAGGACTTGGAAACCTTTCTTAACATTTCCTTCACCTGCAGAGCAGACTTTAGAGCTTGCAGGCCACTTTCCCAGGTACAAACTTTCAGCTATAAAATGAATGTCTGAGGATCTAATGTATAACATGGTGACTAGAGTTGATAACACTGTACTGTATAATTGAAATTTTCCCACTTAGTAGAACTTAAATGTTCTCACCAAAAACCCCCCAAAACCCATAAATATGAGGTGATAGATATATAAATGAATAGGATGGGAGGAATCTTTTTATAATGTTTATGTATATCAAATCATACACTTTAAAGGTCTTAAATTTTTTGTCAGTCATACCTTGATAAAACTGAAAAAATAAACCTGAATAAAAAATATGTAAGAATAATTTTTAAATGAACAAAAGAATAATAAAATCCAGTCTTAGACAAAGAAGGGCTGTAAAACCATATTAAATTCCTTATCTTGGACATGGGGGAAAAGTTTGTGGGAAAGTTAGATTATAATAACATTATAAAGAATTATGCATGTAAATGTTCAAATCTAAAAGAGGTAGGTAGTATCCTGGTGGAGGGGAGGGCAATAGTGATTCAACAAGCAAAATATAACTCAATTAGACAAACAATCATTGAATACTGCACAAAAAAAAATCAAAGAATAACCTACTCAAATATTTCAATGGCAGACAAATTTCAAACATTTCAGAGAAAAAGTAATCAGTGAAGAAAATGTTTTGTAGCATAAAAAAACATGGAAAAATACCAAATTCATTTCTGGGAAGCACAATCATATTATAACTTAAAAAAGACTTCAACTAAAACAAAGAAAAGGTATATGTAGCTAAAACTTTCTCTGTTAAGCATTGACTAAGGCAGCCTTCAAAGATTGTCATCATCTGGTATTTATGTCCTTTTGTCCCTTCTCTTGAAAGTGGGTGGTTGGATTAGTGAGTCAGTGACTCACATTTAATGGAGGAATATAGCAGAATTAATAGGATGTCACTTCTAAGCTTAGGGTATAAACGCACCATGGTTTCTTCTGTCTTGGTGTCTTTTTCTCTCACTCTCTCATCCCTCACTCTGGGAAAAACATGCAAACCTGTGGGGAGGCCCATGTGTTAAGGAAATAATATCTTCAGCCAACAGCCGGTGAGGTCCCAAGTCCTGCTAACAGCCTCATGAAAGATCTTGGAAGTGAATTATCCTCCACTTACGCCTTGAGATGCCTGCAGGTGCTGCTGACACCTTGACTGCAACCTCCTTAGAAACTCAGAGCCAGAGGCACCCACCTAAGCTGCTCCGGATTCCTGGCCCACACAAACGATAAGATAAATATTAGTTTTCTCTAGCCACTGTCTCTTGGGTTCTTTGTTACACAGCAATAGATAATATTTAGACTTAGAAAATAATAAGTAAAATATGAACATCATTACATGGACGATTATGTTAAAAAAAAACCCCATGTTTTATGCAGAGTCCAAATCACAAAATGAAAAAACGGAAAATACTGTAAGTAGATGAAAACTTCAAAAAATATATATAATTAGTATCTTTAGTCTATAAGAGGGTGAAGCCATGAAAACAAACAGAAGAATATAAACACAAATATTTATTTAATCAATGACGTTGAATATTAACATATAATATACATGTATGTGTGTATTTTATATACTGTATATACAGTATATATCTATGATATTTATGTACGTGTAAGAAACGGAGGCTTAGAATATAAGGTTAAAGCAATAAAGGAATGGATGATATGATAAATGATAAAATAGAAGATAAAAAGAAGATCAATCCAAAAGATCCAATATCTGAATGAAAGAGCTGCAGCAAGGGAGAACTGTGGGAATGGTAGGGAGAAAATTATCAAAGGAATATTTCAGAGAAGCTTCCCAGAACTGAAGGACATACAGTACCAGACTGGGGAAAAAAAAAAAAAAAAAAAAAAAAGAGCTAAGATCTCAGTAAAATAAATTAAAACGATCCACTGAAAAACACATCACTTTGAAATTTCTAGCTCTTAAAAAAATATGTAATAAATTAAGACTTCATAGAGAGGAAAAATAGCCAATTAAAATGTTATTGGACTTGCAACAATAGCCTTAGACACGGACAACAATGAGTAGTATCTTCAAAATTTGAAGAAATGTGATATCCAACCTGAAAATACATAATTATCTAAACTATAAGTTAGATATGAGGGTAGAATGAAGACATTTCCAATTATAAAGCTTTCAAAATGATTCCATCTCATGCCCCACCTTTAGGCTTTCGGAGTGGTCAAAAAAACATTTTGTAAAGATCCAGATAATAAATATGTTAGACTTTGTGGTTGATATGGTCTGTGTTGCCATCAGTCAGCTCTGCCCTTACCATGTGAAAACAGCTATAGACACTACATCAGTGAATGTGTGTGACTATGTTCCAATCAAGCTTTATTTATGGACATTGAAATTTGAATTTCATAAAATTTCATTCATGAATTATTATTTTTTCCTAAGCAGTTAACGTAAAAATCATTTTTTTTCTTGTAAATTGTACAAAAATTGGTGGTGGGCAGATTTGGCCTGTAGACCAATAGGTTGCTGATCTCTGGAAAATTAGAATACGAGGTCTGACAATGAAGTTCCCGAACTCATCCTAGAAAAATCGCTACATACCTCATTGCTGAATATCACTACAGTCACCTACAAAGTACTCCCTGAATGTCATCAAAATGTCTTCCTTTCAATATTTCCTTTATTTGAGGGTAAAGAAAGAAGTCACTGGGGGCCAGATCAGGTGAGTAGGGAGGGTGTTCCAATACAGTTATTTGTTCACTGGCTAAAAACTCCCTCACAGACAGTGCCGTGTGAGCTGGTGCCTTGGCGCGATGCAAGAGCCATGAATTGTTGGTGAAAAGTTCAGGCTGTTTAACTTTTTCACACAGCCTTTTCAGCACTTCCAAATAGTAAACTTGGTTAACTGTTTGTTCAGTTGGTACAAATTTGTAATGAATAATCCCTGTGATATGAAAACTGGTTAGCAACACCATTGCAACAAGTTCGTGAGCTTAATTGTCAGACCTTCATATAAGAAGACCTTCAGACAAATTAACCAAGAAATATGAAGTTACAAAAGCTAAGATAGAGAATATCCAACACAGAAATGAGGCAAAGGGAATTCCCAGAATAAAGGTGAAGGGAGATCCTAAGAAGACAGTGATATAACTGCCTCAAGCTGTCAAGATCCATCATACCCAAAATTAAACAATAGAAAATAAAACAAAACTAAAAACTAATAGATTTCCCAATGTGTTCATTGTATTGAGAAGGACCTTAAAAGTGTGTTGGAGCCTTAGAGATAAAAAATATATATATATGATAAGTATAGAAAAAAAGACAAACAAATAAGGAGGATGATTATCCGTTAGTTAAAATAAACAACAAGAAAACCCAGCCAAGAGAGAAAATTTAAGTATTGTAACTAAGTCGTACATATCTGAACAACAGTTGCTTATTTATAACATGATCACAGAATATTGATTTAATAAAAAAGACAGTTTAACTATATTAGAGATGCTGTTAGAAGTATGCATGAGTGTAGTGACGGGAAAAGGTGATTAAGCAGCTAAAATTGAAAAATTAATAAATAGCACTAAAAGAATATTATTTAGAAACAGGGAGTAACTACTAACAGAAATAGGTAACAATCGTAAGCTCCTACTTTTGGAGTATGTGAACAGAGGGTAAGGTGGGGTTGTCAGGACCACTGTTTTTACTTCCATGTCAGGCAAATCTATTTGCAATACCATTTTACTGCCAAAAAAATTAAACAGACTGTAAGAAAAAAAATCAATTCCCGTTCTATAAATGGCAGTAACCTAGATGATATATTAATAATACTGGTTATACAGTGATTATATTATTTTTCTTAGCAATAAAAATATAAAATGCATTACAGTAGCTCTACAAGGTTTGGAGACAATCTAAAGAAGATAAAACTTGAAGAAATCTTACATTAAAAAATACAAATGTTTGAATTGGCTCTTCCCTCAGCCTGGAATGCCCTTCCCTCAGATGTGTGATTGGCTTGTGCCTTTCCCAGCTCAGGCTCCTGCTAAAATATCACTTTCTCACTGAGATCCTTCCAGATCATGCAGACTGCATACACACTCCTTGCCCTCCCTACCCTGCTTTGTTTTTTTTTCCACAGATACTAAAAACACCTGACATAGTATATTGTAATTCTTTGTTTCTTTGTTTCTTTCTTTCATTGTCTCTCTGTTCTCTTTGGAATGTAAAGCACACAATGGCAGGGATTTTAATTTGTTTTGCTATTTTTGTATTTCCAAAATTTAGAGCAGTATTTGGCACATAGTAGGAACTTAATAGATATCTTACAAACAAAAACTCTTTTAATAAACTAGACACAATGAGCAAAACTGAATTGTGTAAGAATTTCAAATTTTCACAAATTAACTTATCGATGTAACAAAATGTATACTATAACTTCTCCACAGGGATTGTGTTGGGACTTGGCAGAAAAATTCTCAACTTCAGTGTAATCAGGAAGCATTGTAGTAGAGATAGCAGGGAATGGTTAAGTTTAGGGAATGGTTAGGTTTATGGGGGCTATTATCACTAAGTCAGTGAGAATCAAGATACTTTGAAAAATAATGAAATAAGATTTCCCTAAAAAATGTTAAAATATAGTTTAAAATAGAATAATATAACGAGTTAATTTTCATAAAAATCAACAGATAGGTTAATAGAACAGATTATTCAGCCTTGAAAAAAACTATAGTATGAGCAGTCCTGATGGGTGAGCCGTAAAATTGGGTGGGAAATAGACGTAGCTGGGAAATTTTTAAGTTAATTATCTAACAAAAGATACCCAAATAAATTCCAGAGGTTTAAGAAGTTAAATAACAATTTTGTTTAAAGCAAAATAATACAAATATTATAAAAATATACACAAATATAATTGGAATTACGTTTTACTTGGTCTTTTAAACTTATTAATAAATCAAAAGTCATCACAAACAAAACCAATAGACAAGTGATTAATGAAAATATTTCTGAACCTGTATTTTTCTCAAAAGTTTAAAGAATTCTTCCAAATGTAGAGTACAAGACATTCAGTTTTTAAAAAGAGAGCAAAGGACTAAAACAGGAAAAATGTTCAGCTTCACTAGTAATTTTTAATATACAAATTTAAAAAATAAGATAATATGCCTGCCTTTCTAATTGGCTAAGACTAAATTAGTAATTAATACAGTTAGTCTTATATACTTGTGATAGAAATGAAAATTGGTTCAAGCTTTTTGGAGGAAAATTTGGTTCTTTTGTAAGTATTTTACTTCTAAGGAATAAATTTTAATAAAATAATCAAGAATCAAATCTATGTTCTAGAAATTACTTCAAAACATTAACGTGAATAGAAAAATAATAGATACAACCTAACATTTGGAAATATAGGAATATTTTAATAAATTAAATAATTGAATATATTTTAGGTTAAGTAAATGATAATGTACTGATATAACATTTCCTGCAGCCATTAAAAATCATGTGTTCAAAACCTAAGGACATGGAAAAGTCCTTATGTTATAATATTAACGAATATGAAATGACACCGCTGTTTTTTAGAATGAAATCAATTTTTTTCCTCATTTGTATCATGTATGTATAATGCATTTTATGTGTCTATGTAATTGTACTACATTGTACATAAAATGTGAAAGTTAGTTTTCTCTCTATCTCAGCTGCTTTTTCTCTCTCTCTGTCTCTCTCTCTGTCTCTCTCTCTCTCTCTGTCTCTCTCTCTCTGTCTCTCTCTCTCTCTCTCACACACACACACAATTTTTTTTAAAAGTGATTACATCTGGTTATTGTATTGTAGATGATTTTTAATTCTTTTATACTCTCTTCTGCATTTTATGTCTTGCACTATGAAGATAAAACATTTTATTATTCAATAAGAGAATTGAATAAAAGTACCCATAAACTTTTCCTGAAACTGACTGAAATATCATCACCATCTCTCACAATTTAAATCATGGCATTTCATGACTGTCTCAAATAAGGGAGTCAGAAAATAGAATGTAGCAACTAAGGGTTGGATGTCACTGCTCTCCTTTGCCGAAAGCCTCTTCCTTCACAGCTCTTCACTGTTTATAAATGACAGCGCAAAAGAATAATTGGGAAGAGTTGCCTGATACAAAGAAAAAAGGTAAAAGTCTCTGAAAGTCTTCTGCTGGAGAGTTATTTTTAGAGATCTTCAGTGGGCAGAATCACCCTTCAACAAAGCTACAGCTACCAAATATGTTTGTGTCTCTATTTGTTTTTCAGAATGTCTGCAGTAACCACCACCCAACAAACAAACCAAAGCACATGTACTATACAACATTTTATACCTTTACCGTGCAGCAATTTTTGTTTTAAAATGCTGCAATTTACCATTGTCCTGAAAGGATGGAGAATTGTTTTGGGGGAAAATGCTTCTCATGACCCTGAGTTTCCAGATTTAGGCAAAGATTGTCTTAGGAATAGTGTCAAGACTTAATCTACATTTCCCCCCCCTGCATAACCTGTCTACTCTCTTCTTCCTCTTTTGTCACCTTTTATGATAGGATATGCTTACGGTAGCTATTACTATAAAGTGTCCCTAGATATAATTGAATGTGACAGACTTGTGAAACCAACATATTCAGAGTAAAAAAAAACCTATTTCTAGAGCATTTACTCTATGCAGGTATGATTTTTTTACATCTTTAATAGACTAATTTATTTTTTCTTCACAACTGCCCTGTGCTACACTGTTAACATTCCTTCTGCTCTCAGATAAAGATACTAAGGGCACAAACAAGGTAAATATCTCACCCAGTTTGCACAGCTAATAAATGATGAGCTAAGATACAGACCAGGGGCTCTGGTTCTTAGACACGTTAATAAATGTATTGACGTTTTTTGCAATGATCTATAGAGTCCTGTTGTTAAAAATACCTCTAATGTGTAAGGTAGGGTTTTTCTTTAAAATGAATGGAAAGTCCTACTGTGAGTCAATCTGGGGGAGATGGTTTATCATGTGGCAAAAAATCAAAAGTGACTTGTACTGAAAGAGACAGGCTCTTTCTTTCCTCTCTGTGTTTATTCTGAAGGAAGGGGAGTTTTAGAGTAGATTTGGTGGCGTGGGTCACATCTGTTCACATAGTGTCAGCAGGAGAACCATGGGTCTTTCAAATAATTTCTTTTTTTTCTTTGTTTGGCAATGGTGTTTGTAATTGAGGTAATGGCAGTGCTTTTAATCGGTTGTCTCTGGAAGCAGTGATTCCTGGAAAGGTAACATTCAGCTCCACTTTCAAACACACAGCTGAGTTCTGGACCCACTGGCAAGAAGTGAGATAAATTCTTTCTGACATTTTGGATGTAAGGAAATTATTATGCTTTAACTGAGGTCTGGGCGGACAATAGATTCTGGGCATGCTGTTCAAGTTTTTCCATTATTCCCAATTATTACCCCTGCCTCTGCTCACATTTGCTCTGCCTTGGGGAAAATGGTTCTGTGTAAATTCTAAGACTTATTTTCTACGACTTGGTGTTTTTATGGTCTTGAACATTTGCTTTGGTGTTTCACAGACTGAGCTCAACACTGAAGGTTTATCCACTCTTGGTGAGGTAACAACAGTCACCCAGGAGGGGGTCAATCAAAAAGAAACCTGCATTACTGTTGGTGAAAGCAACAAACAGTTTTTCTTATTCAGGTCCAACAGCAAAATTTTGCTACATAATTGATGGTATCATGGCTACTGAGGATGTCACCTAGCCAGTGGGCTTACTAGAGGCCAGCATTTACAAAATCGGGCACAGGTGATCACATCTGAGTGACTGCTTTCTTGACACAGCAACATAAATTGTTTAATGGACCAATATAAACATTCCAGGAGTTCGTCAGAATGTGTGAGGAGAGAGATCTAGCAATGAATTGGATTTCTTGCTCATTAGTTATCAGGATTTGAATATCTTCATGTTGTGCAATCTTATTATAAGACTATAGGCTAGGGACATCTCTGAGTTGACAACGACAGCAAATCTAGACTTGTTTTGCACAATGGGTGTCCTTTTTGCAAAGTATTACCTATTACTTGTATCTTTATATAATCCTCCTCATGCCCTGAAGGGTCTGACATCCCAATTTTTTCAGCTATGATTGTGATCTCTCGCTCTCTGTGGGGACAGAGTCCCAGAGAGCAGTTTCCAGGCTCTTGGCCTCACATGGAAAGGTGCTGGCTCAGTTATTAGATGGCCATTAGCTGTAATCAGATGGCCATACACTGTGGCTGGGTGGCCATCAGCTGTTACCGGTTAGCCATTAGCCACTAATTTAACTGCCATGGCTACGCTAGGGGTTGGTTGGTTGGTTGGTTGGCAGAAAAGCGGACGGTGGATTGTGGATTGTATGGCTTCTGTTTCCTGTGTCTGCAACCCAGCAACCAGCGAGGATATAGCGGTATGAACTCCCTACCTGTGGCTCCATTGTTGTTCCTTTTTGGTCTCACCATATCCTGCGTTCTTGTGCGGTAAGCGGGAGCTGAGACCCCGCATGACACTCTTTAAGAGCTACTGATTGATGAGTTTGACTTGCTAATTTCCACTGCTGAAATTACTTTCCTACTTTCCACAGGCAGGGACCATTTGTAAGGTGGGAATTGATGTTGGAAATGCCAGCAAACAGACTTCTAACAGAGATAGAAAAATAGGGAAGAGTCCCTGTCATCTGGTTGTACCCTTGACCCTCTCAGATATGCCCAAGAATAAGACAAATCTTGAACGAAGACAAGTTGGTTTGAGATCCACACATGTTATTAATTGTTAGGATCTATGTAAAACCACATCTTCTGCAGGTCTGTATTTTCTCTTGCTAATCTTTACCCAGTGGAATTCCACAAATAACACTTGATCGTGGCAAGGGAAGTTACAACTTTAGCACTGTGCTAATTCACTTTTACTTAAAGTTTGCTTTTTGAAATGATACTCTCACAAGGGCTATAAGCAAAAAGATCCAAGAGAAAGGAATTATCCCTCCTCCTTTTTTTTCTCTTCTTACTTTGTATTAAGGAAATGAGCACTTTTGGAGTATTGCCTTGTTATTTGTAAAGCCATGGCATTTTCACACATGGATTACCCCTTGACAGAAATTTTAAGATGAGAATTACAGTAAATATTTCAGTAGAACCAGCACCTGGCTGAAAATCACACAGCTGGTGTCTCTATAAAAGATATAGATTAAAAATTTAACCCTGAAATTCTGACCCTAAATCTAGAAAGTTTTATTTGTTTGTGTATTTTGTTCTGCCATGTTTGCATATAAAAATATTCTCAAATATAATAGTGTGGGGGCAGAGCCCCAGAAAGTAGTTTCCAGGCTCTCAGCCTCACATAGACAGGTGCTGGCTCAGGTAGTAAATAGCCATCAACTGTGATTGCATGGCCATCAGCTGTGGCTAGTTGGCCGTCAGTTGTAACCAGTGAGCCATTGGCCACTAATATAACCGCTGTGGCTAGGCTAGCAGAAAATGGGGGCTAGCAAGAAAATGGTGGCTGAGCCTGCAAGCAGCGCAGTAAGGGTTGAGAATTGTGTGGTTCCTGTTTCCTGTTTCTCCAACCCAGCCGCCAGGGAGAATATAGTGGTATGACTCCCCTACCCTATGGCTCCGTGGGTGTTCCATTTTGGCCTCACCATGTCCTGCGTTCTTATGTGGGGAGCGGCACCAGAGACCTTGCCGGATGCCCCGCACGACAAATGGCGCAGCGAGCAGGGTCCCCCGCACGACAAATAGTTATAAATAATTGAAACAATATTAAAGTGAAAAAAAAGTGTCTTTCCTTCTGTGGGGCCAAACCCCAAAAAGCAGTTTCCAGGCTCTCGGCCTCACATAGACAGGTGCTGGCTCAGGTAGTAAATGGCCATCAACTGTGATTGCATGGCCATCAGCTGTGGCTAGTTGGCCGTCAGTTGTAACCAGTGAGCCATTGGCCACTAATATAACTGCTGTGGCTACGCTAGCAGCAAATGGGGGACTAGCAAGAATATGGTGGCTGAGCCTGCAAGCAGCTCAGTGAGGGTTGAGAATTGTGTGGCTCCTGTTTCCTGTTTCTCCAACCCAGCCGCCAGCGAGAATATAGTGGTATGACTCCCCTACCCTATGGCTCCGTGGGTGTTCCATTTTGGCCTCACCATGTCCTGCGTTCTTATGTGGGGAGCGGCACCAGAGACCTTGCCGGATGCCCCGCACGACAAATGGCGCAGCGAGCAGGGTCCCCCGCACGACAAATAGTTATAAATAATTGAAACAATATTAAAGTGAAAAAAAAGTGTCTTTCCTTCTGTGGGGCCAAACCCCAAAAAGCAGTTTCCAGGCTCTCGGCCTCACATAGACAGGTGCTGGCTCAGGTAGTAAATGGCCATCAACTGTGATTGCATGGCCATCAGCTGTGGCTAGTTGGCCGTCAGCTGTAACTAGTGAGCCATTGGCCACTAGTATAACTGCTGTGGCTACGGGAGAAGAGAAGAGAAGAAGAATGGGGGCTAGCAAGAAGATGGCGGCTGGGCTGGCAAGTGTGGATGGCGGTTTGCGGACAGTGTGGATCCAGCCTCCAGTGAGAGTATAGTGCCGCCAGAGAGAATATATTGGTATGACTCCCCCATCTGTGGCTCCGTGGGTGTTCCTTTTTGGCCTCACCATATCCTGCGTTCTTGTATGGGGAGCGGGAGCAGAGACCCAGCAGGGTCTCCCTGCACGACAAATGGCGCAGCGAGCAGGGTCCCCCACACGACAAATGGCGCAGCGAGCAGGGTCTCCCACATGACACCTTCCAACTCCATGAGACATGGGTAACTATACATAACAACAACAACAAAAAATATTTATACTTCCTCACATTTTTAATGAATATAGAAAATGTATCAGAATACTCGCATAAGAATATTCACATGTAGTTTTTATTCTTCAAAATTTGTTATGTACTAAATATGTTGGTTTGTAATGTTTTTCTTAATGTCTGAAAATTTCAAGTTGTAGATATGCTATTTGACTTTTTGATAACAGCGTAGTATTCATTTAAGTAATACATATATTTGCATTCACATACTTGTATGTTATTTATAATACATGTATTTGTGTGCATATATATATATATATATTCTACCAAAGAATAAAAGCATTATAAGATAATATGAAATACAGATTGCTAAATCAGACTCACAAATCAGAAATCCAGTTTTGCTAATAATTGATAAGGACACAGGCAATAGTGGGACATAGATAAAATAGAAGTCTGAGACGTCCAGAACATTTCTCCAGGTTCTCCTCCATTATGAGAACACACTGTAGCCCTGACTCAACAAACATGCATGTTAGCAAGGCATCACTTCAGTTTCCTTTTTAATACACAAATTTATTCTTCAGCTGAACTGTCGTGCGGGGCAGCCTCCGGGGTCTCTGCTCCCGCTCCCCACATAAGAACGCAGGACATGGTGAGGCCAAAAAGGAACACCCACGGAGCCATAGGTAGGGGAGTCATACCACTATAGTGTCACTGGAGGCTGGATTCACATGATGTGTGACTCTCCTGTCTGCTTTTCCGCCAACTGACCGACTCCCCTCCACTGGACTCACCAACCAGCACAGCCGTGGCAGCTATATCTGTGGCTAATTGGCTAACCGGCTACAGCTGACGGCCATCTACTACCCTGACCAACACCCCTCCACGTGAGGCTGAGAGCCTGGAAACTGCTGTCCTAGGCTTTGTCCCCACATGAACTCTTCCCTTTTTATTCTAACTAATATGATCTTTGATTCAATCATCATATTTTCAGCTTAGAATTTTGCTTGTTTTTTTTTTCTTTTTTCTGTTTTCATATTACTAATATCCTTTTTTTTTACATGTTTATTAGGGTTTTTAATTTTTTTTTAATTCTTGGTCTGTCTGATGAAATACACTTCTGATACAATCAAGCATACAGTTTGTTGTCTCTTGTTTGAAATAGTTGTGCTCCTCAGATGCCTGGTTATTTTGACTTCTGAGATTTTTTTTCCCCCCCACTTGTTATGTGCTTTTCTATGTACTCCTCAGTCATGCAATGCACAATTGGCCCAGCTGTGACAGTTCTAATTAGCTCAAAGTGTAGCATGGTGGTTTATATTCTGCTAATTTGGTTAAGTTGAACCTACATTTTTCTGAATCCCCTTCTCTCGCCAGTTCTGGGTTAAATTTAATGAAAAGAGGAATTTATACAAGATTCAGAAAGCAGAAGTAAAGCTGCAACCCCTACTCTTGGAGTCGTTTTGGATAGATGCGATGAGAGACAGGTGTGAAGTTACAAGTGGTCCAGCTGTCCTTTGCTCTTTCCAGCTCTGTGCTCAGCTCTCTTTTTCAACGTGCTGGTTTAGTAAACAATGACAGTTCTAGGCACATCACTGGACACTTGGATAAGGACGCTTAGAGACAACCCTTCCAATATATTTCTGTATAAATGTCCTCCTTTGTTGTCCCATTTCAGTGTTCGGGCTATTCAGAGTGACCAGATCAGTAACTGTTTCTCCAATTCCTCCTTTCAGATCTTAATTTCCCCAGTAACTCCCACAACAGTTCAAGGGGCCCAAGTACTATCCCCTGAGCCATAACAAGCTCTGTCCTTTCCTCCTTAAACCCTTCCTGATACAAGTTAGGGCTGAATAAGCTGAGGCATGAGAAGCGCCTACACCAGAAAACCAGGTGATCATTTCTTAACAACTTCTCGGGTCAGGAGGCCATCCCACCTAAGCAAAGAGACACGGAAGGGTCAGGAGGAACCACTTACTCTTGTACTCCAGCTTTGGAGGTCAGCTCCTCATGCACCCATGGCTTTGCATTCCTGTGCTTTTACCCCCAGAGAAAATCTGCACCTAGGAGCTCAGTCACCATTGGTGTGGATTCTGGCACTGTTGGTCCCACACAGAGTGGGAGGAAGCAGAAGCAAAATTCCAGCAGTTCCTTTCCTATGTTTATTTTCTCACAGTTGGGAGGGCTGCTTTCTCTCCCAGTCACATACCAGCTCTCCTGTACACATGCCTGCTAAAAAGAGCCTCCGCAAGTTTTCTCACTTCTCACAATGTCACAGTGTTTTCTCTCATTGTTCCTCTGGGGTACAACTTTTGAGATAGAGCCAGCATGTGTGCTTTTCTGCAACCAATTTTGATATTTCTTTTTTTTCTTGTGACTACCCATTTTTTTTTTTCTTGAAAAGTATTTGAGGTAAGTAAATACATTTAATCTAATATTTTTAATTTTAAATCTTTTTGGTTTTGTTTATATTTTGCCTCAGTAAATTCTAGATGCCATAATAAAATACCATAACAAGATTTAAACATCAGAAATTTATTTTCACACAGTTCTGGAGGCTTCAAGTTCTAGATTTGGATGCCAGTACGTTTGGGTTCTGGTGAAAGCCCTCTTACAAGCTTGAGTGTGGCTGCCTTCTCTCTGTGTCCTTGCAGGGCAGAAAGGCAGAAATCTCTGGTTTCTCTTATTATAAGGACGTTAATTGTATTGAATAAAGGCCCTACTTTTATAACCCCATTTACACTTCATTGTGTATATAAAGGTCCTATCTCCAAAACAGCCATATTGGGGATTAGGGTTTCAACCTCTGAATTTCAAGTGAACACAATTTTTCTCAATAGCATAATTATAATTTCCTGTTTTCCCTTTTGCTCTCCATCTTCAATACAGGAACACAGCATCTTTCTGCTGTATCAAGTTTACTTACTCATATTTTGGTCTCATTCCCCTTTGCTTTAAACCACCCCTTCTCCCCCCTCTCCACCAACAATATATGACCTCCTGGAAATTTCCCAGGTATGCAACTCCCTCTTCTAACTTTCAGGAACAATTAGCTAATGTTTTTTTTCCGGTACCCTTGGCTTGGGAGGGTATATCAGTCTCAAGTCTTATTCATTCAGGCAATAATGACTAAATGTAATTCAAATGCATACGCAGATTAAAAACACCTTAGGAGAATTTTACCAACAAATATGTGTTAGCTAAGTGCTATGTGACAAATACTGTGCAAGAAAAAGGAACATATAAATAAGAAAACTAAGATTCCAGCTCACAATAAATTGATATTAACAAAGGGAATTTAAAGGTCTTCAGTAGTAAGAGCTGGCATTAAACACTCATTAAATCACACCGCATAGTCAGGGGCTCCTTAGTTTTGGCAAGCAGACCATGTATTTTCCAATTACAATAAACATTCCGAGCTCAGACTGTGTGTCATTGAGTATGGACCTAGTCCCAATTTCTGGGGCAGATAATAAGGATATCAAATATCTTTACAAGCAATCTGTCTAGCAAATATGCTAATATCATTGGTAGCAGGCAAGCATAATTGAGTAACTAGATTATATTCACAAGAGAAATGACTCATAAAGGTAAAAATCTTCATCCCCCCCCCCACGATTATTTTACATTTCCTGTGGATATCCATGCAAAATGACCTAATAGCTTTTGTAAAAATTTGATATGGTTCGAAATATTTATGACTGCTTATTTTTCATTTCATATATTTTTCATTGAGTCCAGTATGGAAGCTGAAAGACAGAATAGTTGAGTTTTTAGTTCATTTACATCTAATTCAGATACTAAATATCTTTTTTTTATTATTTTATAACTTAAATCTACTCAGTAAATTATTTTCTAATGTTACTGCTAGGAATAAGCATTATTTAAAAAGCATGGATAATGACAGTTAATTTCAAGTTAAAATAAAAAAAAATAATTAACTTTTTATTGCTTTTTTTCTGTTAACAGGAGGACCTATGTCTACATGGTCCACCACCATATCTCTTGCATTTCATTCAGTACTAAGCTCAGGGTTGATATTTACTAATCATTTGATTAATGAATAAATATGTTAGTGTCAGGCATGTAAAGTAAGAATACCCAACAAAAACTAATGATATTTATAAGAGCTATTATAAAATATAACTTCTTATAAAAGTTATTTATCTCATAGGGATGTTTCCACTAACATTTTTTAAATGATATTAAAATATAAATGTGTTATAAATAACCATCTTTGTGAATAATTTTATGTAAATATACAAATATACAGTATATCTTAATTGGTAACTAGATCCTTTTTTACTATTAAAATATTTTAAATATATTTTCTGGTCATTTTGCATTTTTTCATAATCTTATTCTCTACTGGTTTTATACTATTCTGTATGAATATTAAATAATTTACTTAACAACTGCTTATAATGATAAACAATTCCATGAGTTTTCTTTCACTTTTCAATTACTAGAAAGTATTTTTGATTAAATTAACTTAAGAGGTGATGGTAACACAGTACTTTTAGACTTAGTAGAATTTTACAAAAGCTATATACTGTGAAAAAGATATGAAAATTTCAATTCACTGTATATGAGTCACAAAAATTTTATCTAAAATGTCTGTTTGTGAGAAAGTAGGATAGCCAGAGGTTTGCCTAATGGATTGTAATGGCATAAGTGTTGGAAGATTTGTTGGAGACTCATTGTAGGGTGTCATTTACTTTGACTTACAGGAAAGCTTTCTATAATGTGAAACCATTAAAAGTTTCTGAGAAATTTTAATTTTTATATATATTTTCATACATATATTATGTTTTATTATATATTTTAATATACATATATTTGATATATATTAAAATTAATAATATATGTAAAGATTTTTGTTCATTTGTTTTTTAAAGTAAGTTGCTGGCAAGGTTTTATTTGTGGTGATTCTGGATGTATTGAGCTCATAGCTCATATATGAAGTCTGATAGTCTGTTACAGAAGATCTAGATTAGTAAATTCAGTATGAGAAAAAAAATCTCAAATATAGCAAGGTCTCTGAGAAAGTATAACAAAATACCATAGAGTGTTGGTTGTCACTTTAAATTGAAGTAAGCATTTATTTTGTTAAGTATATTCTGGAAAGAGAGTAATGTGTGTCTGTCTACAACTGGAATCATCAGGTTTTTTTGGTAACATACAGATACTAAGGAAGAGATAACTTAATGAGACTAATGGATTTCAGTGAAAAGGAATCAATGATTTTCTACTGAGCAGAACCGTATCCTCATTCTTTGTCTGAAGTTCTAGAAAACAATAATTTAAGGAACTAGAGAAAGCAGAAACTTAGGTAGCTGGCTTTTTTTTTTTTTTTTTAGTAGTTCATAAAATAAATTTTGTTAAAAAACAAAACTTTACTTACAGAAAATATCAATAAAGCAATTTTGATTATTTTAAAACAAGCAAAAAAAAATGGCACTGCACACTGTCAAAACTTGTTTCTATAAGGGACACAAGAGAAAGTAGGTCATATTTATGTGAATGCATAGAAAATCAAGGGAGTTGCCTAAATTGTTATGAAAGTCAGATTGACTTCACTACCACTTCACTTCTATTTCCACTTTAGTTACGTGCTTACATGGTAAGAAGAGGGTAGTTTTTAATAAATATTAGGCGCTAATGTGTTCGTAGAGTATTAGAAGTGTCAGTCATTTGTATTTCAATATATCTTCTGTATGGTGTTAAAGAGTAGTTCTAAGAATTTTTCTGCTGAAGTTCAGAAGCACAATTTTAGCCTACATAAATGTGTTTCAGGAATAGGGAAGAGAAGAGAAAGGTGAAAGAGAGAGAGAAAGACAGAAAGATGGGGGGGATGGAAAGAGAGAGAGAGATCTGGAGGAGGGTAATGAGAACGATAGAGTCCTTTCCCTTAAAAAAATGAAACTTCTTATCAAATGAGGTAACATATATAAAGTCAAATTGTGAACTCTAAAATGCTATGAAGATACTTTGTCAGTGAGAACTTAATCCCTGTTTCTGTGAATGTTATAAGAACACATTCATCATAAATATGTGAATATATTGAATATAATTTGTGTCACTGACTGCTGGCTGTAAAATTTATTTAAAGTGAAAGGTACTTACAGGACTCTGGATGGTCTTTCCTTTATTATTATTTTGCGCATAAGGCATTTATGAAAAACCTAAATGAGCTTTAACAAAATAAAAATTGTATATTTTCTGTTTCTACAATGTCTTATACAAGCAACACATCTTTGAAATACTTTGGTAGCAGCAGAGACACTATCAGTCTCTAAACAGAAGCTAAAGAAATCATTTACGTCTTTGCACACTGGTCTTAGGAAGATTAAGTTTAAAAATATGGGACCAAATTAAAACATTTATTTTTTTATCCCATACTTATTTTAAAGATATTATTAAACTTTGTGGTAAATTTATAATTTCTTAATTTAAGAATTAATAGATACTATGTTGGCACTAATTCATGGTCTGAAATTTTTTTAAAAAGTGTGTGTGTGTGTGTGTGTGTGTGTGTGTGTGTGTGTGTTCAAGAACTAAAATCAGAATACAAACTTGGACCCATGCTTCTATATCACAGTATCTACCAGCATAGTTTTAATAATGAGTTTTACAGAAAAGTTTTTATTTTTTTTATTTTATAAAAGACTTTAGGGCTGGTGATGACAAAATAAATTAAAGTTAGGAGATTTAGCACTATTGAACTAAAGTATTTGATTTTCATCATCAATATCACAATTTCTAGAATAAGCCCTCATTGTCCATATTTTGTTTTATGAAAGAACAGTAACACAAAATGTATGAAGCAGATTATCATTGTGTATTAATTGACCACTCTTAATTCCTAAAATGTTGCATGGTATAAATGGAATTGAGTTGTTGAGGCAGTATATACATTGAGGGTCACATTTTGGAACAATTGTAAATATCACCTAAAATTTTTTGACTACATGGTAATTATATAGCTATCATTGATAAATTTAATTGCAAGTAATCAAAATCTGAATACCAAAAATAAATTTAAGGACCTGGTAATGCTGATATTTTATTTGAACTCTTCTTTTCTAGGCATTTGTAATGACATATAATACATTTCATATGGCTTTTAAACTGACCAAGTATATTGGCCTTTATTATAATCATTCATTTTTCAATGAACGTAATATAAACTATACAAAATATTTAAATTGCATGTCATCTTGTATATAATTTCTGTGGCTCTGGAAAGGCAATTATTGAAAGAGATTAATTCAGTCAGTGTTGTCACTTTAGTATTATTATTATTATTAGTTTGGCTTAGTGATATCTGGAAATAAGAGGCTATACCTGCACACCCACACAATTTACTATGTGTAATTATTGTTACTTGTCTTTTGTTTTGTTTTATTTTATAACAATTAAAATATTGACAAACGTCTCTTCCAGGATTCCCTAGAAGCAGCGCCTTAGAAAAAATTGGTGAGCTGACAGATCAAGGGGCTGAGGTGGGAAATCACAGGAAGCAGACATGAAGGAAGAGGGAAGTGACTCAGCACAGGCAGGAGGATTAGCAAATATAAAAAGTTTATTACTGAGGTGGATTCAGTTTTATAACAAGTGCATATGATTTTTCAGTCTGCCTGGACATCTTCAGAGAGACTGTGAAACTCATGCATCACTGAATAGATCATCCAGGGGAGTATCTGAGAGAATTTATTTGCAGATGCTTCCCATTTCCTGCCTCCATTTGGCCAAAGTTTTCTTCAGAGGTAGTTAACTTTTCTGTATTTTCAATCTCCCTCATCTAGCATCTTCCACTGCTCTGAGGAAGCCAAATGCCACCCTCTATGAGTTGGTGCTTCATCTTAGTTTGTAAGTGGTGAAAGGGGTCAGGGATTTTTTTTTGTTTTCCTTTTTTTCTGGAGAGCCCAGACCTTCTGTGTTTGGATATTCATGGAACTTTTAAGTCTTAGAATTCATGTTTCCAAACAGATATCAAAATGTGCTGGAAGCCACCATGCAGTATGTGTCTACTTTGCTCCTAAGAATTTAACTTAGGTGTATATTCAACTACAAAGTTGAGAAGAAATTCTCCAGAAATCATTCCTTCTAAAACAAAAATCTAATTTTAAGTGTAGCAGTTAAAAATCACCGTGTATAAAACAAAAAAAAAACACAAAAAAATCACATTTGTTTATTTAAAGCAATGGTAATTTGTTTTTGACACCCAACCTCCCCCCTGCCCAAATAGTGGGCAATTATATTTATATCATAATTAGAATTTGTTTTCTAAATTGTACAATGTTTGCAGAATCCCATAGAGCACCGGAGCTGTTTACTTTAGGAACACCTCCCCCTCCATCCAGAGGCATGGGTACACAACAGATACCACTGAAATACCCAAGGGGCCAACCAGCTTGATTATTTCAGGTCCTACACGTCTGGATCTCTTGTTCTTTGCTTAGAAAATAAAAATCTTTCACAAGGCTTTGTGATAAAGTGTTAGACCCCATAGATGCCAAATATTTTTTGTAAGGTTGTAAACTTTCCTGAGGTGAGGTCATAGAACAAGAAGCATATCCTTCCATCTCTTGGTTCTTCCCACGGGACTCGACTATTTCTCAGCATACACATATCCTCTATTCTTTTTATCTCTAGTCTCAATCACTTCTCTATTTCTCTTTTCTACATGGAAATACTAGTGTTTTATCTTCAAAGAATTTAGGAAGTGTAGAAAGAGACTTTAACACAAATGTGTTAAAATATTCCCACAAATTAAAAAAATGCATAAACCTTATGCATAGATTCTAGCATTAGAATATATATTCTTCTGAAACACCCATGGAACATTTTCTATGAGAGATCATATGGCAGGCCACAAAATAATCTCTTGAATAACTAATGGATCAAAGAAAGACAAATACTATATGATTGCACTTATATGTGGAATCTTAAAGAAATGAATTTATAGATGCAGAGAGTACAGTGGTAAAGGGAAAATGGGAAGATTTGGACCAAAGGGTATAAACTTCCAATTATAAGATGAATAAACTCTGGGAATCCAAAACATAGCATGGTATAAATATATGTCTCTAGGGAAGAATCTGTAATCTTGTCTTTTACAGCTTCCAGTGTTGGCCCATATTCCTTGGCTCCTGGACACTTTCCATCTTGAAAGTGAATAGTCACATCACTCTACCTCTGCTTCTGTGCTCACATTAAATTGTCTGACTCTCACTGACTTAATGTTCTACATTTAAGGACCATTGTGATTGCATTGGGCCCATACAGATAATCCAGGATAATCTTCCTGTTTTAAGATCAACTAATTAACTTAATTCCATCTGCTACCTTAATTCCCCTTTATCATGTAACACATTATATTTATGAATTCCGGGGGTTAGTACATAGTATTTTTTTTTTGGGGGGGGTAATTATTTTGCCTACCATACTATAATTTTTATAATTTCTATATAGGGACTTGGATATTCAAAAATCCAGTTAGTGCAGCATATTTTATTTAGTCCTATAAAGTAATATTCATATATTGCATATGATATATTCACTATTATATATGCATATGATATATTCAGAAGACTATATGTAAAAATAAGCAGGACATACAAATAATTTTAAAAAATAAGTTAATAGCACTGTTTTCATTTTGTTTTGCCTCTAATATGAGTCATGGGTGACATTTTTGTGCTCCATTGATCTAATTTCCTATCACAATAGCGTGAGGGAACAGGAGGGAATAGTGTAGAATGACATCTAAGGCTTGTGTAACACACTTTTTTTTTTTAATTTAATGCTACTATCTCATTAGACTTATGCCAGCACTATAGAGAATCCAAGAGATATAAGTAAATATAAGAGATACCCCTTTTTTTATAGAAAAAAAAATCTTTATATGAAGTTATTTGCAGTGTGGAGGAAGTAAAAATCATTATAGGCTGATTTATTATTTAAAACATTTACTGCTAAGTGGTAGATGATACTCTGTATTCCTGGTTTGTATAATTTATTTTTAATGGAAACAATAACCAACCATTTAACTTTCATAAACTAGTGAATTGATTCATTTTCTACTGTTTTAACCCCCCAAATGTAATGATGACTTTATTGGTTATTTTGAGCTACTCTACTCAAAACTTTGCCATGACTTGGCTTATGCAAATATATATTAAATCACACATTGGTTAAGGTCCTTGTAATAATGGAGCCTGGAGGCTTTTCATTTTAGTAACTAATTGCAATTTTAATTGGGTCTTGTGTTGATTTCTCATCTGTTTATACACTTAAGAAAAGAATGTTTCCAAAAGGCAGGATTTAGTATTATTTTGACTGTATTTTACAGTTGTAAAACAAGTACAAAATGATAAAAATGGTAAAATTGTTTATCCAATTTAAAATGTGTTGGAATAACTTCCTTGTTGAAGAGTCAGCAAGACATCTAGCACTGAGAGCTAAAGACACTGCTTTAGCTATATGTGGGGTCTAAAATAAAGAAGCAAAAAAAAAACAGAAGAGGAGAAAAGAACATAGTTAAATAACAAGAAAATAAGAGTTGAAAGAAGAGAGATTTTAAAAATAAAAGTTATATGATCAAGAAAGTAAAGATTCACAACTTATTTTTATAGTAGTAATTTCTTAATTGCATTCATGCCACAAATTGTCAGCTCTTCCCTTACTTCTGAAAACCACTTTACTAAGGAAATTTTATAATTGAAATCAATAATATTTACTTCTCTGGATTTTCAAAAACTCACTTAGGGAACACCATATGTTTTGTTTGTTTGTTTGTTTGTTTTTCCCCAATGTAATCTATCTCAAAGAATATCTCTATTTTGGCAATTCACAGTATATTCAAATTGTATATTTATTTATTGGCCTATTCTTCTAATTTATGGACTTTTTAAGAAAAATAAATATTTTATACTTTTCTGCCTAGGACATTGCAATTCCTACTAGGTACTAAATTACTGAATGTTTTACAATTCCAACTGCAACATATAGGACACCTAGTATAATTTAAATGTAATCAGTTTGAGTTTTATCCTTAGACATGGATACTGACTTAAGAGATAAAACCACAATTTTAGCAGCAAGTAAAAAGACAGAAGTTAAATATCATGGCGATAGTCTCATAACTATGATAAATATAAAAGCTAGCCATCTATGATCTCCTAAATGAACAATTAGAAGTATTTTAATATATATTTTTTGCCATAATATCAATTGCTTAAATATGCGTATTTAAGGAAGGCATATATTATTGGATAGATAATAATAATTCCAATCTAATTATTTTTACCTTGTGTTTGAATCATGGTTCCAATTCTTCTGTAAAAATGAAAAATAGATGTAAAATTCAAGAATCACTGATTTATATAAAGTGCTTTATTATTTAAAATATGTACTGTTACATGGTAGATAATTCTCTGTGTTCTAGGTCTGCATAAAAAGTAATAGTGTATTATCTAGTGAAGTTCCATTTTGTAAAAGGGATGATAGCTTTATTCTCTGTGGCAATATCATATCACTGGTTTTCCTATTTCTATATTTACCTCAAATAATCACATCTATTTCACACAATCAGAATTTATGTTTGTTGTGTTTTTTTAAGATTTTTGTTAATGAACACTTCAGACATTTGTTTGAAATCCAGAAAGGTTATATTTCTGTCCCAGGACTAAGTATAAAACCAAAATAATTCCCCTAATCAAACCTTAAGATTATAAAAGTAACACCCAAGCAATAACTAAATGCCTGCCAGAACAAAACTCTATATTATTTAAAGGAAAATAACACAAAGCAACTCTCTATAATATACTTTTAGAAAAAAAATAGCTATCAAATTTAAAAAGCAAAATATGAAAAATAAAATGTCTTGTAATCAAAGAAAAAATATAGTCAATATAAGGAGACCCCCAGATAATTTATATAGTAACATAGAAGACAAGAATATTAAAATAGCTAATATAAATATATTCATTTTTTTTTAAAGAAAAAGTGGACAAAATGAATGAAAAGATTGACAGTATTTGAAAGAAAATACAAAAAATGAAAAAGAACCAACTGGTGCTTTTATAGCTGAATAATGAAATACTTCAAATAAAGAATTAATTGAAAGTTTAATAGCAAGCAAGACAAACAATAAATTATCCAAGATAGAAATTACAAAAATTAAAGCATATAGAGAGAAAAAGAATGAAAGCTAATAGTCTAAGACCAGTGGAACAACATCAGATAGTTTACCATGTATATTATTAGAGTTCTAGAAGGAAATAAGGGAGAGAAAGATGCAAAAATTAACTGAAGATAACGTGGCTATATATTTTCACAAAACTAATGAAAGATATCAACCCATATGTTCAAGAGGCTAAGCAAACCCAAGGAACTTACACATAATCTCATCATAGTTAAATTGCTGAAACTAAAGATAAACAAAACAATCATAAAAAATTATGGAAAAAGAATAAGTAAACACTACATATAGCATAACAAAAAAATAAAGCTGATGCTGTTTATCACAACAATAGAATACAAAACACTATGAAGTAACATTTTGAAAGTGTTTTGAGGGGAATAAAAGCCCTATCAATTTATAATTTTATATCCAGCAAAAATGTACCTTTAAAAATAAGGGCAAATTAAGGACATTATCAACAAACAAAAGCAGAGATGTTTACTACCAGTAGATGTTCACTACAAGAAATACTACAGATAATTTCTTCTGGCTGACGATAAAAGCCAATATCTGCATAAAGGAATGAGGCTCTCCTTTATGCAGATACTGGCAGTGCCAAAAAAATGTATACACATTTTAAGAGATGTTACATATACTCAAGCAGTAGTTTGCTGTAATCAGAAGTGTCTGACCACTAATGGTAACCACTTTGAGCACTTCTCATAATTGCAGAAGTCAAACGTACTTATCTTTTGTTATTGGCATATATTAAGTATTACAATTAATACAGGATTTTTTCCTTTCTTTAAATGTGTATGCAATTTTTTAGCACCCTCTGTGAGTTAATATAAAAGAACCATGTCAAATATTATTAAAAGATCATTGACTATTTAAATATGTGTGGTGAGGTTTATAGCATATGCAGTGGCAAAATATATACAATAGTACAAAGTATGAGGCAAATTGAATTATGGTGTCATAAAGTTATTTTATATGAAGTGATATATTAATTTGAGGTCAACTGTGATACATTAAGGATACATATTTTAATCCTTAGAGAACCCAGTGAAATAATAATAATATAAATATGTGGAACAAAAGCCAATAATACAGAAAAAATAAACTTAAATATATGTAAATATATATATATATATATATATATATATATATACTTATATATTTATATATAATGTTATGAATTAAAAACAAATAAACAAATAGCAAATTGAAAACAAATAATAAAATGGTATGCTTATACATCACAAATTACATTAAATATAAGTGGACTTAAGTATCCAATTAAAAGAAAGTATTGTTGAATGGGTAAAAACAAAACAAAACAAAAAAGCTGTTTACAAGTGGTTAAATTTAAATATAAAGAACACAGGCAGATTAGAAATAAAATGATGAAAAAAATCACTAGACAAATACTAATCATGAGATGGTAACTGTCTATAATAATATCAGCAAAAAATAGAATTCAAACATGAAATTGCTAGAGATAAAGAGGGAGAACGTAACAATAAGATGATCAATTCCTTAGAAAAGACATAACACTTTAAAAGATAAACTTATCGAATATCACTTTAAAATATATGTAGCAAATATTGACAAAACTGAAGAAATCATAGTTATCACATGAACTTTCTTCAGCCTCTTCTTATAGGGTATAAATGCCTACATATTCCAGTTTGGTAAAATATTAAGTCTTTGGAAAAAACTTTAACATTTTTACTATTAATTTCCATCAATATTTCAATATTGAGTAATGATTTTAAGTACTAGAGTCCACTTTTAAATAATATGTACCTTTTTTTTAACAAGACAATATTAAAATGTCTATAAAACAGACCTAAAAGTTTTAAAAATTAGAGATTTATTTTTAGGAAGAAAACAACAAAAATTATTAAGGGGTTCAATAGTATTTATGTGCCTTTAATGGAATAGGGAAATGACCATAAGTTGCATAAGGAAGGGGATATTTTGCATTAATTTTGTATTCCTAGTGCTGGTGGAGTACTTAACACATGGTAGAAAAATTAATAAGTAATTCTTGAATAAATAAATATCTTAATCAGTTCACTAGTTTAACATCCTTGATCACTTCTACAATCTGTTTTTTTTTTTCAGTGTGTTAAGTGTGGATATAATAATGCATAATATGCAAATGCAGCAAATCACAAGAATATAAATTATCTACTAAAGGCAAGAGACAAAAGTGTATTTCTAGCCTGAAGTTATGCTGAAAGAAAAGCTTAATATCTTGAAAGAAAAAAACTAGAATAGTTAATGGGAATAATATAAAATTGATGCATAATTGAGTTAAATCCCATAGGGAGATATATACTTCAAATGTAGGTCTGAAAAAATGAAGTACTTGCTATGTAAGTATTAAACAGCTATTTACACCACAATATTTAAATTTGTGGTAGCACCAAGCTAATTCACATGAATATATATATATATATATATATATATATATATATATAGTATACATGTCAAAATGTACACATTATAGAATAAATGTACACATTATACATGTTATAGAATTAAAGAATGTCAAAGTACGTATATATAACATTTAAGACAGTCAATCATACGTGACTTTACATAAGTTTGTACCGTGAAATTATTTCAAACTTTCCAAGGTCATTGGTGTCAAGAATTAATCTCTAATAAGAGAGAACTGGAGCATTTCAAAATTTGGACTAAAAAGGGACTTTAAGATAAAATATAATAAACTAAAAAAAAAGTAGAAAGGGTTATGTGATATTTTTTCTACTCTATTGGCTTAAGATGGAGAGATTTTCCAATATCCTATTTTTATTTACATTTTACCCATAGCTGACTGAGATGTTTTGAGAAGAAAACCAGATTAAAACATCTTGCTCTTCTTTGTCTGAAATACTGCACCCAGAGTTGGATAACAAATATTATGAGGACCTTATCAGAATATTTTTTCTGGGATTTCCAGTAAGGCCTAAAGAAATGGGGAATGCTTGGACAAAATGGATATTAAAAATGCAAAGTTTAGGGGCAGATGAAGGACTTTACTAGCCAATAAAATAGACAGTAAGTAATATTCACTGAGTAAGATGTTATCACAGCTAGATATTCAGACTTTTATATGGGGTCATTTCAGGTAATAATAAAGTTTCAGACAGGGAAGAATGGACTCTGAAACCAGATTGCTGTGTTTCAAACCCTGACTCCCTTATTAATTTATAACCTTGGGCAACTCACACATTACATCTGTAACTCAGTACTGGTACCTATTTTGTTTGTTAGAGTTAAGTGAGTCCATATCCAAAAATCACTTACCTTCAAGCCCAGAGGTGTTTTAGAATTTAGATTTTTTATTTCAATTTTAAAAGGATGAAATGGTATTTACGTGGAAATATCCCCAATGGGTTATAAGGCACCTTGACATGTAGTGAAAATTGTCTATTTTCACATCCAGTGGGATTAACAAGACTATGGATTACCTCTTGATGGATCATATCAGCTTTTGCTGCAAACAAATTTCACCAAACATGGAAAAGCTTTCAATGTTCAGAGCTTTATGAAATTCAGAACTGCAGAAAATGAATCTGTATATGGACAGCACACACAACTGTGCCTAGAGAATGAATGAGTTTATTAATAAAAAGAACTACATTAACTGTATGTACGGATTACGTCATACTTGGAGTTGTGTCTAGTTCTAGATGCTTCGTTTTCTGTGTAGCCTGACACACTAGTAAACACCACATGGAATATTTTTATAACTAAGGATCTCAGCTGAGTAGGAGACAGCACAGGTGCATCCATTCTACCCAGACTCTGTGTCTTTCAGTAAGAGCTGTCCCTCACAAAGTGTAGTAGTAGTAGCTCAAATTGTGTGCTCATGAGAGTAGAACTGGCCCCAGAGCTGACATAATACTAATTAATAATGTAGATTTTAATTCATATAAGTAAAAATCTAAAGCTGTTAACAATATTATAGACTGTTTCACCAATGGATGTGCCTCTTTCAGTGGCTGAATGACTGTCAGACATTTTTATTATTGGCAGGGTGCTTGGTGATGGGAAATGAGTGTAGCTCTCAGATTCCCTACACTGGGAATATTCTATAGCTCTAGTAATAAACTACTACATTATATAATTTAGTTTTCAATTAACAATCTCTGAAATATTTTATGGAAACACTTTATACATACTATGTATGTTAA
The DNA here is from genome assembly GCF_036562045.2 of Rhinolophus sinicus. Lineage (NCBI taxonomy): Eukaryota > Metazoa > Chordata > Mammalia > Chiroptera > Rhinolophidae > Rhinolophus > Rhinolophus sinicus. The sequence goes on along the minus strand of NC_133754.1, from coordinate 18,948,893 downwards.
AATGTGTGCATATTTCATATTTGTATAAAAGCAGAATGTTTCAAGCTAAGTCAATTTATAAAATTCAGAGTGAATGCAGTTTTTACTCTTTTTTTTTTTGAGCAGGGGATTAAAAGAGAAGAGGGTAGATTAATAATTGTTCTAAAATATGGAAAGATGCTGCTTTGGCATAACTTCTCTACGTGTTCACCTATTTTTAGCTAGTATTGATTTATTAGAGCAATAAATACCTAAAACAATTATTTTAACCCCGCTGAGAATATTAAGATTCTTGAGAAATATAAATGCTGAACCTCTGGTGAGATCTCTGTGGGAGAAAGAAAGTGAATTTACTTCAATGAAGTAAGGCACCGCTGTGAACTTATTTTCTGTCAACTTGGCTAAATGTGTTAAGTAAAATTTAGTGAATAAGGTACAAAAAATAGCAGGTGGTTGAAAATTGACTCAAATAATGAATTATGTTTAATACTTGAAACATGTTAAGGTAATTAAATTTTGTTAACATTGTAACCATTCGTATATGAGATTCTTGCCAAATAGAGTTTGCCTTTTCTACTGTAGGAATAATTCAAAAAATAAAGTAGAACATCCTTAAAGAGGAGGCTAGATGGATGTCAATTTTCTATAGCATAGGATTCTTAAAGAAATTGTATAAAGTTAATACTCATTATGCCTGTCATGAAATGCGTGCCTAATTATTTGAAAATTGTATTGAGAGAGGAGGCAAAATGTCTTTTGTTGTTTTTGTTGTTACTATTTTTCAAAAGAACAATAATGAATGCCTTTTCTTTACTCACCAGAAATCACAACACGAGTAGATACACATTATTAGAAAAGTTACTGTGTCCTGCCTTCAAAATTCTTTATGAAGAACAGGTGTTTATGCTAAACTCACTAAGAGATTCAAATATTTAGTGATAATTTTCTCTAAATGCACATTTTAAATCAAGCATTCAATTCATGTTTTCCTTTTTCCTCATGTGATAAGGGAATGGATAGTGAGCTGCCAGCCATCTGACTATAAAACAATGTGTTACTTTTGTGGGAACGATGCTGCAAATTCTGTCTTAAATAGTGTGAACTACTCTAGAACTTCGTTTATAATAGTGGTCAGTCAACAAACAAAACTCATCTAAAGTACAATGAAAATTTATGTTAAAATAAAATTATATAACATTGACTTGTTTTCATTTCATCTCTTCCTATATAAAAATCAATCCGCATTTTGTTAGATGATTTGGATAAGTCAGTAAAAAATTATTTCATGCTTGTTTTGGGACCAATGTAAATCTGTTCCCTTTTACAGTTTAGACCTCTGGGGAAACATTACAAGAGAGAAAGCAGAGGGGAAAGCAGAAGATTTAGGATGAACTAATCTATTCACAAATCAAAAGAAAAAATATATAGGGGAATAAGTCATTTCTACAGAACAGAGAGAGAATCTTGTTTTTGTTGGACAGCTTCTTTATTATTTTTTTCAAAAAAAAACTGGAATGATGAAAACTATATAAGAGCATCACTTATAACTGATGATATTCCAAAAAGAAAAACAGAAATGCCAGTTAGAATTAGATGGTCAACACAGGAGTTTCATGTAGTTGTTTGTGTGTGTGTTTGTTTTTTTAAGAATAATGCAATCACTATAAGAAACTGAATTATATATACATATATATTTAAATTTGTTAATTATGAAAATGACACTGCACTGGGTTTTCAAAATTAAACATCAAAAATATAATAAATAAATTATATATTATGGAGTTTGTTTAAAACTAATTTAATGTGTCTATTAACAAAACCAACATTGATAATGGCAATATCCAACATTTTCTCATTTGTATAGTAAATGATCATATTGTAAATTCCATAAGTTCAGGAGTAATTTCCTATGTCAATTTCCTTGCCCAAGCCTAGTATATTATACATGGATTGACTACTCCTAACTTAAGCTACCTTTTATTTGTGACTATTTTTCTTATACTTTGCTTTAGAGGCAATTTAAGAATATTTTGTTATTTTTTTATAACACAGTGGTAATCTCTCTACTTCCTGCAGACAGCACATTTAAAGCAGGTGATCAGTGGTCTTCCCACACTCTAAGCTTGTAATGTTATATTGCCAGTTCTCTGTAAAGCTCAGTAAGTTTCGCTTTATATGCCTAATAAGTAGTAAGTAGAGGGATAGCTTTAAAAATCATTTTATTTAGCTTATTCTGATCAACTATGTGTTAGCAAATATTGTTGGGCTTAAATTTTTGCCAAGAGATTTGATGTTGTTATTGTGAGTCTATTCTAGGAATCATAATGCTTATGTATATTATGGGAATAACACAGTTTGGGGCCAAACTTACCCTTTAAACAAGTCAGTAAAACATAGGAGTCTATTGCTTTTCAAGATATCGAGCTACACTAAATATTGACTAGAATAAAAGGAGAATAATTATTAGTGAAGTACTTGCATTCTCATTTCCATTCTTTTTTTTTTCAAGCTCTTTTTCTTTTTCTCTCTTTGTAGTTCTTATTTCAGTCAAAACAGAATTCAGAGATAAGTTAGATAGACAGAGATGATAGATGATAGATAGATAGATAGATAGATAGATAGATAGATAGATAGATAGATAGATAGATAAGCAGACAGACATTTGGAGCATGATTGTGATTTTTCTTTTCACCTTCTGGTTACCAGATTACCAGAAGAGAGTAGCTGCACTCACCTGGTTTTACAATTTTCCTATTTCCATTTCCCTTAAACTTTTTGTTACACATTTCCATGGCTTTGTTCATGTGGTTTCAGGTATGTCTTTATCTCTTATTCTATAAGATTCTTATTTATCCTTTATCGCTCAGCTCAGACATGGCATCTTCAGGAAGTCTTTTCTGAAAGCAAGAGGAGTTGCGCGACTTGCAAGCACATCACACTATACATATATCAATCCTACCACACCTTTTCAAATGACATTATCTCTTCGGAAGTGTCTTAAAGAAAAGGACTGTATCTTCTTTATCTCTGAGACACATGTCCACAGCAGCTCTTGGACATAGCAGGTACTTAGCATACACACTGAATTCACTGGTTTGGATCCCATTCTCTTGCAATTTACAAATATTTATTTATAAATTTATTGATAGATTTTGAAGTCCCTTGTGTTCTTCTGTTAAAGTGATTTTGTGTTCAATTATAAGATTTCAATCATGTATTTGTAAATGTTCTGATATGCTATTTTAATGCTAATGAATTTATATATCATTAAAAATGATTGAAGAAGAATGATAATGTGTGGAATACTAATAAACATAGCAAGTAGAAAGATTAATACTCATATAGTGGCATTTAGATGATTATGGCACTTTTGGGAAAAAATAAGTCAAGTACTAATTCATTCTCTGCACAAAAATGAATTAAAAAGAAATACCTTTTGGTTAAATAACAAATGTATTAAAAACAGAAGAATATATGGGTGAATATTTATTTCTATACAAGAACATTTCCAAGTGTAAAATTTATATAAAGTTATATGGACAAACAATATAGAAAGATTTGTCAATATAAACTATTGTATGTACCAAATCACCATATATAATATTCAAAAATCAAATTATGTGGAGAAAATATTTGCATGATACATAACTGAGAATTGCTCCCCTTATTTTATTATTATTATTATTTTTCACAAACAAACCAAAAATATATAAACATCTTGGAAAAAGAAAGAATATATGAAAGGATAGGTCACCAAAGACACATTCTATTAGCAAAAAGAAAAAAAAAGAAAGGAAATAAAAAAATAAAACTGGTTGATTAAATCATATGTTATATTTAATTGATGAATGTCTATACAAACATCGAAAGAAATGTTACTTATGTTTTAAAATGTTAATGATAAGATAAAAGAGCAGGCAAAAAAAAACAACCCCAAAACAAAATGCATAGGATAATTCTAATTAGTGCCTGTGTGTATTTAAGCATTTACATGATTAAACTGATAATAGCTATTAGTGAGGATGATAAAGTTAGAGAAGATTTTAATTTTCAAAATTTTCCCTATCTTTATTTTTAAACTTCCCACAATAAACACTTATAATAAGAAAAAGAATAGCAGTAAGAGCACATTTTAAATATAAAATATCTTATTCTCTATAAAACCTTATTTTCATTTAAATGTCAAAAGGCATTTGGTTGATGCATTAAAGTTTACTTTCTGACAATTACCATTATGTTTGTATGCTGTTTAAGCAATTGAAACACGTGTAAAAATATGAATGTCTTTCTGTGTCTACTTAACTCATTATTCTCACTATTTTAATATCATCTTCTGTTAAGGAAGTACACACAAGCCTTTAGAAAGTTCACAAAGCTAAGAAGATACTATCTCCAGAACAAGAAAGATTATTTCCAGAACTTGTCATGTCACTTCAGGACTGAACATCATAGAGAGTCAAAGATAAAATACCTAATATAAGGATGTGAAATGTAGTTTTGGTAAACAAGATATCCTTCAGGTCGTTTTAAAATTCAGCATTAGTTACATTAGTTTCTTGCTGGTGTGACATTTTAACGTCCCCTTTCGCTAACCAGTTTTTGAAGAACTTGTTTCAACAATGTTCAGCTAGATAATAGGTCCCTTAGCAAGTAAAAATGAAGTGGTACAAATATTAAAAGCATTCTGTGCCCTTTGAAAATATTATGAAAGTTACTGCACAGATGGGCTGAAAGTTTAATTACTTCAAACGACAAGTGTCAGAGCCATCATTGCTCCTGCAACAACTGGGTATTTAGCAACCAAAACAACCGTCAGAAAATGGCTCTGAGAGTATACATCAAATACACTGAAGAAACAGCTGCCATGCCATTCATGTCATCCAAACATGAGAATCACAAGCCCTGGAATAACATGGAGATGCTACATGTTTTTGTTTTGTTTTGTTTTGTTTTTCTTAATTTCATATTTTCTAGGCATTTTCAAATGTGCCCGACTAGGGAAAATATATGAAATAGAGTAACATACACCAAGTAAAATCACACAAGTTTAATTGCATGTATTTTTGGTATGCATTTTTGTGTAAAAGTTTATAGTTCTAGTAAAAGATATTAAATTTTATTTGGGGCACATTTTTATTATACATATAGGACAATTAATATTATTTATATAGAATTACTAAGGCTTCTTTAATTGAAAATATTATAAATCATATCTAGTAATGTGTATTCTAATATATCTTAAAGATGGAGATATGAAATCATATAGATGGTAATACTTCAGCATCATAACTGTATGGAAAGATGTCAGAAATGCTACTCAAAAAGATTAATTTTTCAGAGTAAAAATTCATTCTTCTACATCAAAGGAGAGTAAGTGCATAAGAAAATAGCAAAAACTTTTAAAAACTGCTCTTAAAACAATTTACTATCGGTCATATGTCCTACTGTAGAATCTTGCCATTCTCTGCATTCTCAGTTTCTGGCAAGGTTTAGTCTAGAATTTTTTGAGCCTGACTTATTTTTACTACCAATAATGTTAAACTATGTGCTTAAGCATAATACAGTCTGAAGCTATGAAAGCTTTGTGTGTTCATTTATATTTGGCAGAGCAAGTTTTAAAAGCATAAGAAATAATATCATATATTTTGGTTAATATTAAGAAGTTCATGATATTATATATATGTATATATATGCATATATATATATATATATATATATATATATATATATAATCAATTTCTAATATTATCACTTTCTAATATTATCAATTGTGGTTACTCAAACCCAAATATGCTGAATCCACACTGACTTACTGACCACTCATTTTTACCTCCCAAAGAGGCATTTGATATACCCATAAAACAAGTCTTACTTGAGGTCTTGGGAAATGAGAACACAACTGGGAACGTAGTTGCATGTAGAGTAGTAGCTAATAAATAAACAGTATCCTCTGTAACTTCGGCATGTATGTGAGCCCCTATGACCAAGAAATTTCTGAAACTTTATACTCAAGAGAATATACAGAAAATCATAAAGTCCTTTCTAAGGCAATTAAAGATCTTGAAGGTATTATAGTTAGGAATTTCTTAAAATAATTATTACATCTTAAAATTTTATCATGACCTAATCGAATCTCATCTTACTGGGTCAAAAGCCTTACATTTTAAAAAGTCATTCTTTAAACCAATTAACTGGGATAACAGATTTATAGGGAAGACATTAGTTAGATACTGATATATGGATCTAAGATGGCAAGTGATATTGACTTTTATAAACTCCAATCAAATGAAGAATACGGGTTTATAATGAGTGGAGATCTTGTATGGAATTGCACCTCACTGTTTGTCTGACCTCATAATCTGTCACCTGAATCCACACGAGGCACACTGGACGGCCATTCCTCCCACACCCCAGAGGTGCTCCTTCCTCAGGACCTTTGCACATGCTGATCCCTGCCTGGGAGCCTCTTCCCCAGTTAGATACACACTTCACTTCCTCATTCCTTCAGGGCTTGACTGTGTAACTTCTCAAAGAGACCTTTCCTGGCCAGGGAAGGAAAATTTCACCTCCCCATCCTGACCCCTACAAACTTACTCTCTACTTTTCTCTCTTTATTGTGTGTTCTTAATACTTAGTATCTAACCTACTCTTGTAGGCATAAATGTTATTTAGTTGAGTTTTTGTCTGTTTTCCACACTGGAATATAAATTTAAAAGCAGAGATTTCTGTTTCTTATTTGCTACATTTCAGGATCATGATTATATTTATTGCATGAATAAATGAATGAAGTGACTGCAATACTATGCAAAGTTAATGAAGTAATGGACAATTTGATCCCAAGAATAAATATTCTAATTTTCTCAAAACAATAAAATGAAATCCTTTTCAGACTTAGAATTCTATGGTCTGTAAAGCTCAGATTAAAATAAATAAATAAAAACTATCTTAGGCACACAGACACTAATTTTGTATCATTTTACTATAAAAAATTAGCATTCTCAATAATATAAAGTATGTGTATGTGGGGAAACAAACATACATATCTGGAAAGGAAAAGATTAAAAGGGCTGGCCTTTGATCTATTTCTCTCCCAATTACTGGTGATATACTCCTGGGAAAGAACGACAATATATCATCTTGTCGAATAACCACGTAAGCATGCTGGTAGTTGGAACTTTTTGTAAATGGACTAATTCTACTTGTTAGGAGGTGAGACTTTACATGTGAAATACACTTAGCATGGTATGTCCCTGGTTTAGAATTATTTATGGTAACCCAGTGAAGAATGTCTAGAATTATGAGATCATTTGGGTTATAAAATGGAAATATCAGTAATGTGAACAATCGCTGTATGAAGTGACCACAGACCTTACTTAGAGATAATGTCTATTACTTAGATCAAATAAAAAATGTCAGATGGGAAAAAAGGCAGAACCTGGAGTGCCAGGAAGAACAGATCTCATTCTTCCTGCTTCCTTTGGGCCATTTGTCTGCTAGTTTCCTTGAAATTATTCATAATGTCTGGTAGTTCAGCATCAAACAGCTGAATTGTCTTCTAGAGGTTGATGCTGGAGCAAAGTTCAAAAGGACTTTTTAAGTATAGAAAGCTTGAAATTAGGAGACCTGGAGTTCAAGTTTGTTCCTAACCCGAATATCTTGAGGAATTTGTTTAACATCTCTCAGTCTAGGATTCTTTATTTGTAAAATAAAGATCCTACTTCAAATGTTTGAGATGAGACATTAAAAATGCAACGCATTTGAAATATCAGTTGCAGGTAACTAATGGGCATATAATTTTATGTGTGCATATGTTTGACTCCTGCCTTTTATAGGAGTAAAAAAATAAATGTTATCAGAGACCTTATCTCATATCGTCACCTTTTTATTTATCATCCATGAGAGATAGTGATTGGATGAATCTCGTTCATGAGTGAAATAGGTTGGAACCAAGATATTGTGATTTCATTTATTCATGACGGTTTAAAGATAAAGGTATGAAATTTATTAATCATCACTTCTGTGGCTGGCAATGAACTAGGTGCTTTCTGTACACCATTTCATCTAATTCCCAGAGCAATTTTCTGATGTATTGTAATCCCCATTTTATAGAAGAGAAAATAGAAGTTCAAAGAGGGTACATAGTGAAGGTAGAGAATTGATTTATGTTGTGCATCTGCCTCTGCCCTCAGTACCTAAGAGAATCATTTGAACTTAATAATTGCATTTAATACATTATATAAGCAAAACCTAACAACTGCTTTGTGATAAAACAGAAAGGAATACATATATTTGAAGCTGGAGACTGAAGGAAGACAGCAGAGGTGGTAAATCATTGCAACAGGCTAAATTCCTCAAGGGCATGATTGATTCTAAGTTAGAGTCTGCGGAATATTTCAAAGTAAAGCAAAACCCACAAATAACAAGCCTAGCAAATATCAGTTAAATTCACACAGAAAATGTCAGCATTTCTCGATTTACAAAGGGAAGAGGATCAGTCAGGACGTTTTTCCTATGAATAGAAAGACCTTCACAGTTTGTAACATAAAGCATACTGTTATGCACATTACATACTAAGATAACTTACACCATATACAATGTATACCTGGAAATATAAACAATAAAATAAAACCAAAGCATACTGTTCACCATTTTATTCCTAATTTAATTATTTGGAAAAGTGTCACAGTTCTGCTATATTTTTCTATCTCTTTATTTTTTATTTATTTGAAGACCCAGAATATAAAATTGTTCTCAAATTATTTTCATTTCCATATGATATAGAGTGATGAAAAATGGCACCTGTTGTCACTGGGCCTCTATTTTTTTCTGGTTTTGGATTTGGTTTTCTGATACTGTTAACAATTTAATTGTTCTTATTTAAACATTGACTTTCAATGTAATACAGTTTTTAAAAAAGCTGTTCTAAATGAAACTCTCTGGAGTTCACTTTCTTGAAACAATCCAGTCTGCAATCATGCAGCAACTTAGACAGCAACTTTTCAGCTTAAATACTGTCAGTGAGAGGGAAAAAAAATGTCTTGAACAAATGTCTCCCCTCAAATGGGAGAAAGTGACATTGCCAGTGAATAGAGGTGCTGCCTCTTATCTGTGCTTAATAACCTCTCTCACTGGCACCCATTCAGCTGCCACTTAGCACAAAGACAAGTCTGCATGTCATTTAACAGGTCTGCATTAATACACCTAACCAATCAATGGCTTCTACCCATTCCACAAGGACATCAGACTGTTACCATTACTAGACACTGTCAACAGAAAATGACACTAGAGCCACAAAAGGCGAAATGATGTCAGTTTAATCAGAGAGCAGACAAAAAGGCAAACAGTGGATAGAAGGTAGCAAGGAGACTCAGAGGTTGGCATAAGCCACTCTTGGCAGGTCCCAGTGAAACTGGCTTGAAATTCAATAATATAAAATCCAATAGAATGACATAGACAATCAGAACTGTTTTCCCCATTCAATTAAAATGTGTGACTGCTGTTAGCGAAAAGAAAATCTGTAACAAAATATTAGAAGAACGCGCTACTTGAATAGATTTTATAGAAAATCAAAGTATTTTCCCATTCTAAGAAAAGCCCCATCAACCTAAATTATATTATTTTAAAATGTGCTTAATCAATTATTTCAGTTTTCTTTCCATGGAAAATTAAATAGGCATTTTGAAAAGTCTTATTATATTAAGCCAACGGCTTTGAATTGGTATATGTATACCCTGACAAGATAGCTGTTCACATTAAGTAGTGATAATAATGATGGATTTGTACAATTATGCATGTGGAATAGGCCTCAGAGATTATCTGGCCCAACCTGCTCATTTTACAGATGAGAGAACTGAAGCTAAGACAGAATAAATGAAATGCTCAGGAGCCCCATGGTATTGCCGGGGTTCCTGGCTCTCAGACCAGTTTTTTTTATATCTTTTATTTTTATATGTAACTAACAAGGTTCATATTTTACAATAACAGTGCAATGTTTATCTTGAAAAATATAGCATTTCATTAATTTCCCATACACATATAATGCATGTTATTGTGAAACATTGAAAAAGGAATTATTTCGATTGAGTTGTTTCAAACAGCACATCCATAAACAATGAAGTATCATTTTATGAACCCTAAAGCCCTTGTAAGATTCCTCTTCCAATTCCTCAAAATACTTGAGGATGTGCAGTGCCTTTAAAAAACCACCAGCGATAAGCACCCAAATCTGGGCCAATAAGAGCTGGCTGAGAAGAGCAAATTCTTTGGCAAAATGTCAGAGATGCAATATCCTGATCCCCCACTGCTCTAATCTGAGATACGGGGCTGGCTCATCACCCAGTTTTCACAGGTTTCAATATTTTGGACTCATCTCTGACATTGTTCTCAGCTCCTCTGTCGGTGGAAGTCCAGTGCTGGCTGTGCCGCTGGCTTGAGACACGACTTTTAACCAAGTCTGGCTAATCTGTTCTTCTAACTTGATTCCCCCACTTCAATTTCAGCTCAGTCCTGTGGCTCTGGGATGGGTTATACATATGGAGAGCCAGGTGGATAGGCCTTTTCCCCTGGCACATTCCAGACAGCACCCTGCCTTGGGCTGACAGCTTTTCCGGGGAGCTAAAATTGAAATTTGGTTTCAAAGCTTACGTTTCCTTTATTATCTAAAGAGGTCTATTTCAAGCTTTTAAAAATCCATGTTCCTTTTGAATACATACGACATACCTTAAGGATCCTCTGCCTCCAATACTGATATAAATATTTAACGGTTATTTGTGGCATGAAGAATTAGTGTCACGACTACCCATGAAGAACGTGTTGAGAATTGATATCTGTTCTGTTACAGAAGACAATTTCTTTACAGTTTCAAAATTTTTAAATGATAAATATTTAATATGTTTATTCGAGCTTCACATACCTTTCCCTAAGATTCTAATGTGGACTGCCGTCCTATCCTCTCCCCATGACCCAGACAGGCCTTACTGGTTTCGAAGGGAAATGTACACACAGTACGTTCGTCCTTGTCCCTTTTCCTCGTCTTTCTGCCTTTGCCTCTTCCAGGTTAGGTAATTTCACCATGAAACAATTTATGTCTCACATATTCTCACACATTTTTCCTCTCAACTTCCTCTGTCAACATTCACTCTGCACCATTAGCTAAGGAAAGCCTGCCTTTTATTTATATTCTTAATTTCAAGATTAAACACACACACACACACACACACACACACACACACACACACACACACAGAATTATAATCATCATGGCTAATGAGTATAAGGATAGATCTAGTGTTTTAAAAAATATGGTGCCCTTTCTTTGATATTAGGAAGAATACTCACTAAATGGTATCAACCTCTGGATGCCATTAACGTTTCTGGAAATTGTAGCAAACCCACTCCCTATTTCTATTTGGATTCTGTAATTACCCAGATTTTAAGAATTTATTACCCATATAAATTGTCATTCTGCTTTGTTTAGTAATAGTACTGAAATATTAACCTTTTTCACTAAAATTTTACAGCTATACATTTTAGGTTAAACATAAACCCCATATGTAATAAGTGCATCCTAAATTCTAAATAATCTACGTAGTTTCTGGACCATTTTGTTCATTAAGAAGAGTCTGTAAAGGGCAATTTTTTTTTTTAATTTTCAAAAACAATTGGAATAATGGTATTACAAGATATTGGCTATGGAAACAAATCAAATGTTTATTGACAGACAAATGTGTAATGAAAATGTGATATAAACATACAATAGAATATTATTCAGCCTTAAAAAAAGAAATGGTACCATTTGCAATAATGTCGCTTGACTTGAAAGACATTATGCTAAGTGTGATGATACAGTCACAAAAGGACAAATATTGCATTATTCCATCCATGAGAGGTATTTAAAATAATTAAACTCATAGAGGTAGAGATAAAATGGTGGTTGCCCAGGGATAAGAAAAGGGAGAAATGGGAAGGTTGTTGTTCAATGCATATAACGTTTCAGTTATGCTAGGTGATTAAGTTCTAGAGATCTGTTGTAAAACATAGTTAATATGGTATTTTGCACTTAAAAATCTATTGAGAGTAGATCTGATGTTAAGTGTACTTACCACCACCACCTCCCCCCCAAAAAATTAAAAGAACAGAAGGAAACTTTTGGAAGTGATGGATATGTTTATAATCTTGATTGTGGTGATGGTATCACAGGTATATGCACATATACAAGCTCATCAAATTGTATACATTAAATATATGCAGTTATTTGTGTGTCGTTTACCCATCAGTAAAACTGAAAAATAAAGGTGTATTCTGTTAAAGAGTCAGGCTATGAAGACTCACAATGAGTTAAATTTTTCTCAGCAAATAGGTTATAAAAGGATGACTTTTCCATTGTGGATTAAAATAGGATGGAAGTTAAGAGCATGGGGTTTAAAGGTAGACTGACTGAATTCAAAACCTGGTTCTTCTATTAATTACCATGCACAAGTTGCTTACTTGTTCTCTTCCTCTCTTTCTTAATTTATAAAATGAAGACAAAAATAATACCTCCCTCCCAGAGTTGTTAGAAAGGATAAATGAGATGATACACATTAAGCATTTGGAACCGTGCCTGGCATCCACTAAGGGTGACCTACTATAATTATTATAATCATAAATGATGATGTACTCTAGCCTCTGAAGGGTTGCTCTGATTTCAGTGATGTCTCCTTTCTTCTGTGCTCCCCATGCCTTTCTACACAAGGAAATGGAGGTAATTATTTAATTCCTGATACATGGAAAGACATGTACTGGATACCTGATTCCTTTACTGGCTAAGAGAATAACACTTTTAACTCTTGCAAAAAGGTATAGTCTTTCGTATCAGTTATTTACTTGCGTCTAAAAGGATGTATAGTTATTATAAAGTATATAGTAAATCATTTCTATTTAAACCTCATTAATAATTTAAATTTCCTAGGCCTCAGGTTAGTCAGTTCTGCTTATCTCTGGATCATTCTCTGCTCTCAACTCATCCATTCACTATAGATGTATTGCATACATGTTTCAAAATTATGCAATGCCTAATGGCCACAGGAAAACAGTATTTTTCTACAAATATATTTAATTTTATAGATAAGCACACTGGATTTAGTCTATAAAAGTGAATTTCAAAATTTGATGTGCCTATGGATAATCCGGTTATTTTTTGATATGCAAATTCTAGTTCCATGTATTTTGGGAGGAGCCCAAGATTCTCTATTTCTTAAGCTCCGAGATGATGCTAATTCAGCTGGTCAATGTCACCACACTATAGGTTTCACAGAAGAACCTATAGAATATTATTATAATCTTTACTCCATGCACACATTTAAATAACAGGTCTTATTTTCAGACTCTGACTTTAAGGTTTTGGATTCAATATTACTTAAATTCTAGTTTGCGGTTATTTGATGCCACAGGAATTTGATCTGATGTTGCACTGTCTGCATGTAGATTGCATTTTTCAAATAATTCTATTTTTAGTATGACTATTCTAATGCTTTGTTTGAATTCATAATTCTAGGAGATATTTCCCAAAAGATAATATGAGACATGATGTGACAATAAAAATCTAAATGTGGATTGGGGGAGGGGTTTCATCACTGTGTGAGGGATATAAATGATAAATGTCTAACTATTTCATTGTTTTGTACACCTGAAACTAATAATAATAATAAAAAAAGGTGGGAGGAAAAAATCTTAATGTGGATTTTAAGCCAATGTCACCAAGTCTTCTCTTTCTGTGACAAGCCTTAAGATTTAAAATACAGCAAGGTTTAAAAAAATCCCTTTGGTTCTTCTGGTAGTATACACTACAGTTCAGGAGCAGTCAAACCAATACTTCACTGCACAGCCTCTCCTTTAAATAGCACGGGTAGAGAGGCTGAAAAAAGCATACAATATTAAAACTATGACGAGAAGAGAAGAGCAGAGAGGAAAGAGAAATGTCAAATTGTAAAAATCCATTTGAGTGAAAGAAACATGTTCTTGGTAAGGGAACATCATGTTGGACTTATATCCTGCAATATAGATGAATGAGGGAGGAAAAGAAATATCCCACTAATCATTGACTGAGCTTATGGACTCCTGTTTTTCCTGATTCAACTTATTAATATATTTTTTTTAAACATAAAAGTTTTGAAGAAAAAAATAAAAGATACCTGTACCTATCTGTAATCCTATTCTTTCTATCTGTAATCATAAGCAATTTTTGAAAAAAAATTGAGATACAAGTGAATTTTTATAAGGTTCTATTAGAACTGACAGTGGAGGGATTAAGTGATTACCTCTCTTCTTTTAAGTTTTTCATTTTGAAATAATTTTAGATTTTTAGAAGACTCACGAGGATAGTGCAGAGTTTTCATACCTCTTTACTCAGCCTCCTCTATAGTTAGCATCTTATAAAACCATGCTGTATTTATCAAAACTAAGAAATTAGCATTGGTACAATACTGTGAACTAAACTACACACTTTATTTAATGTTCACCAGTTTTTCCAATAATGAAATTTTTTTTGGTTTCAGAATACAATCTAGTTAACAATTTTTTCATTTTTCATTATGTTTCCTCAGTCTCCTCCAAACTGTGACAGTTTCTTAAGTCTTTCGCTATTTTCAAGGTCATTGACAATTTCAAAAAGTACTGGTGAGACAGTGTATAGATTGTCCCTCAATTTGGATTTTCTGGGGTTATACATTTTAAAAAATAATAGCACAGAGCTGACATTACCTCTTCAAAGGGCAAATGAAATCAACATAACTTATTACTAATGATATTAAACTTGATCCTTTGGTTAAGGTGATTTCTGGATGATTTCTCCACTGTGATGTCACTCTTTTTGAATTTCCACACTATAAACATAAATCTAGCCCACCCTTAAAGGAGGAAATTAATTAAGTTTCACCTCTGGAAGCCAGGAGTATTATGATAAGCAGAATCATACACCCTCAAAGAGGTCCCTTTCCTAATCTCCAGAACCTGTGAATAGGTTTTTCTCTAGTGGTATTCAAGAAGTTCTCTTGCCTTTGTATTCAGCAGTTTGAAGACGATATACTTATATACGCATTTTGTATTTATCCTGCTTGGTTTTATCTGAATTTCTTGGATCTGTTAGAGGCTATCACTAATTTTGGAAATTATGAGCAATTATTTTTTCAAATAATTCTTCTGTTTTGTTCTTTCTTCTTCTTTTTCAGGGATTCCAAAACATATATATTTCAGATCATATAGTATTGTCCCATAGTTCATGGATGTTCTGTTGTGTTTTTTTTTCCCCCCACTACTTTTTATCTTTGGTTTGTAATTTGGATAATATCTAACTGAACTATCTTCATTTTTATTGATTGTTTCTTTAGCTGTTTTTAATCTGCAGACTAGCCCTTCAAAGACATGCTTTACTTCTGTTCCTATGTTTTTGATTTCTAGAATTTCCAATTGAATTTTTCTTGTAGTTTCCATCATTGCTAAAATTATCTACCTGATCTTGCATGTGTTTATATTTTTCATTAAAACCTTTAACTCTTAATCGGCTTTTCAACTTCCCTATATGAAAGTTCCAAGATTTCTGTCCTATATGAATCTTGATCTGATGGTTATTTTGTTTCTTCAGACTTTGTCTTCTCTTGCCTTTTTATATATACTAAAATTATTTTTGAATGCCAGGATTGCATAATATTATGCAATATATATATATACTGATACATATCTTTATATTGGGACAGAATCCCAGAGAGCAGTTTCCAGGCTCTCGGCCTCATGTGGAAAAGTGCTGGCTCGGATAGTAGATGGCCCTCAGCTGTGACTAGTTGGACATCAGCTGTAACAAGTTAGCCATTAGCCACTAATATAACTGCCGTGGCTAAGCGAACAAGCGCAGATCTCAAGTGGGGTTGTTGGTTGGCAGAGAAGCAGCTGCAGATTGCAGATCATGTGGATCCTACTTCCTGTGTCTTACTTGGCCACCAGTGAGACTGGGGTGCCGGAAGACCCCTTGTTGGGGTACTAGCAGATGTTTACTTTTGTGTCTCGACCAGCCGCCATCGAGAATATAGTGGTATGACTCTATGCTCCATTGTTGTTCCTTTCCAGCCTCACCATATCCTGAGTTCTTGTGCGGGCAGTGGGAGCTGAGACCCTGCATGACTCTATATATCAGTATATATATATAGTGTGGGGACAGAGCCCCAGAAAGTAGTTTACAGGCTCTCGGCCTCACGTGGAAAGGTGCTGGCTCGGGTGGTGGATGGCGGTCAGCTGTGGCTGATTGGCCGATTGGCCGCTAGTATAACTGCTGCAGCTATGTAGGAGAGCCGAGGAGAGCGGAAGAGAGTAGAGGAGCAGAGTCGAGGAGAGTGGAGGAGAGTCGTCTGTCGGTCGGCGGAAAGGCAGACGGCAGGTTGCACGTCCAGTGGGCCCAGCCTCCAGTGAGACCGTAGTGGTATGACTCCCCTACCTATGGCTCCGTGGGTGTTCCTTTTTGGCCTCACCATATCCCGCGTTCTTGTGTGGGGAGCGGGAGCAGAGACCCCGCAGGCCGCCCCGCCCGACAAATGGCGCAGTGAGCAGGGTCTCCCGCACGACATATATATGTATATATATATAATTTTTAATGTTTTCAGATGAGCATGTCTTTCTTTCTAGTAGATCTTTAATTTGGGGGGTTGTGTTAATCTGATCAGGAATTGGCCTGGGTTTGAAGTGTATTGTTGCTATGTTTAAGCTTAATGAACCAGAAGCTTCAAATTCTTCTAATAAGGCTTATGTTTATGGTATTGGTTTATTTGCCAGAATTTTTTTTAATCTTTTGGTGTTTTCATTTTGTTTTGTTTTGTTTTTTAATCTCTTTGTGTTTAATCTCTTTGGTTTTAAGTCTTTCTTCCTTAGAGAGATTCTATGCTTTGTGGCCCTTTCAGCTGTGTTCTACTGTCATTATTACCTGACAATTGTTAGTGTGATGGGGGTGGTGAGCTGGTTGTGGGTAGGAATACATTCTCTTGTTTGGATTAAGCCTCAGTGTTAGGCAAACTATTGAGCCAAACAGCCTTGATCTTGAACCTGGATCTCCAGGAATAGCCTACATAAAAATGTCATGTTTCTCTCCCATTGTAGGCCTGGATGCCTTTCTTGTTCATATTTTCTTTCTTCGGGTGCTAAGTGTCCACCTTATCTTCAATTTTCATTTCTCTCCCTCCTACAGATTAAGTCTTTTGTTCTTCCCTGATAGGAAATGGATCTGGGAAGATATTTTTTTTCCTTTGTTTTCCTCACTTCAATGCCATCAGGCTACTATTTTGTTCCTTCTTAAGGTGTTTGTTTGTCTGCTGTTGTTGTTTTTTCGTTGGAGGGATAAAGACTGGATCTGGGCAGAGTTTTTATGGCGGCTGCTTTCCCCTCACCCAGCCAGCACCATGTGAAAATCTTTCTCAGGATTTTCCTTGATTGTCTCACTGAGTAACTGGTGGAGTTCCTGGGAGAGGAAGACTGAAAGTCAAGAGAAATCCACCTATGTCTGTGCACCCCCCACACCCCCACACACCGTGCCTTACATTCTCATGAGAGCTCACACTTGTTTAGCAATTTATCAGAAATTTCTCATTGAATTCTCGTCCCTACTTATATGAGGTCCAGAGGCATCTGACCTATGCAGAGAATTGCTTGAGTTGTCTTTCTACCTCCTGGCACCCTCAGATTTCAAGTGAGTTTGCTCTGTGACCTCAGTTCTTTGATGAGTTGCAGAAAATCATTAATTTGAAGTTTGCACGATATATTTACCTGTAAGGGTTAGTGACATTCTTTTCAGTTCCTTCAATCTCTAAACTAAAAGTGGAAGTACATTATCTCCTTTTAAATGTAAGAAAGTGTTAGCTTGCAAATGTTCTTTGATAGAGTTCAGTCATTTTATAATAAGTCTCGGAGATGAGTAATTCTAAAAGTCAGGCATGAGTCAGGCATTTTGTTTCCTAAATTTTGCCAGCTGCTGCCCATGGGATAGGAAATAATAGGAAGATCATAAGTAATATTTTTTTAAAAATGTGTAAGAGAAACATTTGTGAGATGCATTGGGAAAAATAATGCTTCAACTCGAAACACAACTTTTCTTCCCGTGAATTTCTCAGTCTTTAATATGTAAATCAACAACCTTATGCCTGTTTTCCCGCTTATTTCAACAAGAAATGCTTTTCTCTCCTCTGCATATGTCTATAAAGTAATTTGTAGGCACGATATACTTTTTAACACTTGTCTAATTAAATAATAAACAAGTATACTTGGCTCTCCAGTTTCCACATTGTCAAGTTTCATATCCACTCCTGCATTGATTGTCTTTCTCTTCTGAATAAACCCCTGTGGACCCCGGCAGACCCCAGAGACCTAGGTCACCTGATACAACATCTCCTTGGACGGTGGGGGCTTTCCCAGAAAACTAGGGATTAGACAACATGATCAGTGGATACCCTAATTATGCCTAAATTTGACTGAACAGAACGGGCAAGTCATTATGTGTTATGTGATAAATGAATAGAAAATGTGGTATCAAAAATTGGACAGGTGTAAGTTTCCCACCTCATGTTGAGACAATTCATTTTCTTAGCTAGAACATCTGGGACTATTAATAAACATTGTGGCTCCCTTTATAAAAAAAATAATGGTGTACAATTTTACACTGATCATTTTTCTTAACATTTCTTAGCCATGTAGTTGCAGTGAAAGTAATTCTTCCTGCGTTTTGATATTTGGAATGTGAGAAAAAAAACTTTTTTTGAGTGTGGGGAGGCAGTGTATATAGGTTAGACACACTCTCATTTCACCTATATAAGATATTCTCATATAAAACTGGATTTAAAAGCGAGTCAACTAATGTAAAGAAATCCACCAATGTTGTGATAGTTAAAAAAAATAAATAAATAAAATTTCAAAAAGCAGCTTTTTTTTTTTTTTTCCTGGAAGTTGAGAAGACTTCCAATCAAGTTCCCATCTCAAAGACCCTGGGCCATGAGGAGATGCTTCACCAATGGCTAAGTGCTGGCTGTTCAAGATTAAAAATTACTTTTATAGTCATACGTTTATTTAAAATTACTTTCTTGCAACTGTCAGTTAAGTCAGCTGGCCAGGTCATAGAAAAAATCCAAAATCTGGATGATCACACTCTCTCCGTTTCATTAAATCAGCTATTTTCTGTAGAAAAAAAAGTCATAGGTTTTATTTTATGGTCACTTCTGAAGCACTTTGAAGATGTCACGTCGATACTGTCTCAGGAGAATTTCTTTCCTAGTGCAGGCAACCTTTGTAGTTAGTTGTGCAGTCTTCTATTACTTTAAGACTATGTAACTTTTGAGTCACAGGTTCCTATGGCATGAAAAGCCTGGGTTGCCCTCAGGGGACTTGTCACACTTTATTTAGCTCAAGCTTGGACTTAGAAACCTGGAAAATGTACTCTACTTGGCAGTCCAGTACTTCTTGCAAGTCATAAAGTTCAAGCTATCAAAGAACTTTTCAAGGTGACAATTATATAACAGAGTACATGACATTTACAACAAGACTTAGGTTGGAAAATCTATGCTGAGGGTTTTCCCTCCTGCTGGCATGTTCCCTGCCTCCTCTCTGTTGGGACAGAAAACAGTCTGGCCATATGTAAATCATTTGTTCTATGACATACTAGCTAAGTAAGAGAAGGTGTTTTGGTTTTGGTTTTGTTTGTTTGTTTTTCATTACAAAGATAGTAACATGCTGTTATCTTTGTGCTACCCTACCTGCTAATTGGAAATAATTAAAACATCTGTATACCTCCCTTCTTGTTTGTAAGATATGACAGTGGTCTCAGATTTCCATGTAGAGACCTTCAAGAGGATTACAGATGACTATTATAATTGGACTCTTATAGAGGCAATAAGCTGGCTTATATAAGATATGAGAATCTAAGAAATGGAAGGAATGGAGTCTCTACTTAATAGGGAAGGAGAGCTGGGAGAATGATAACCAGTCGATTAAGCAGAGTTACTGTTTTGTAGATACTTTGTGTCTGTGGGATTTCATGACTTTAAATTAAGTGTAACAAATTATATGACAACATATTTCATATATAAAATTATTGTGTTGACTTTTTTGGTTGGCTCTTGGTTTTGTATTTAGTTTTTAATATTTTTGATATTTAAACAATATCAGGGTAGCTGATGTTAAAATGATATCAGGCTTATAGTGACAATCATTTGTGGCCCATCTTTTAGTGAGCAGAATGCTGGGAGAACCATGGACATGAATCCTTTCCCTTAATATATATTTTTATTGAGCACTTCCTATATTCAAGAAATGTTTCTCTGAACTACAATGTAGCAGCGGGGAGGAAAACATAAAAAAAGATAAAAAACCCTTTACCTTGTTTTTTCTCTTGTCTTTTCCAAGTAATATTACATAACATGTTGTTTCTTCTCTTTTAGTGAAACCTGCAGAAGCTTCTTACTCTTGCCAAGAAGCCACATCAGAATCTGTCAACTACAACCAGGAGTGGGGAGAGAGAAAGGCAAAGCCACAGGAGTTGACAGTCGTGTAAAGGAATTTACAGAGTATTTCTCTACAGCTCTTTTCTTCAGTGCAGACAAAGGCGACCCCCAGGAAGTGGGAAGGGAATAGGTAAAGAGAGTGCTTTCTGTTAAATAAGTCTCAGGGACCTTGGTTCATTCTTACCAGTTGAGGTCCATTTGTGCTGCATGCAGTACAATTTTATAGCATCAGGGGTTAGAACAGTCATTTTTTTAAACAGAAAACACTCTATTTTTGAAGAAAGCTCTATTTCCTCTCTTCTCTTTACAATCCCCGCCCCCATCAACCAGCATATTGCCTTTCCTTGTAATGCCATTTTTATTCTGTTAAACCATAAACCAAAACAAAAAAAGAAAAAATAACCAAAATAAAGCAAAACTACTTTTAGGAACTACTTTAATGAATTGAACAGCATTTCTGTTCTAACTTTGGGGATTATCCCATCTTTAAAAAATATTTCCTTTGGCTTTTATATGATAGCATATTTAGTTGAAATATACTTATATATATCCATTCTAATTCTTAACAAAATAAAAGCATCCATCCCTGCTTCAATTAGCATGTATCAATTGCAGAGTTTAAATTTCTCACTTGAATCCTACAAAAAGAAAAACTTGTTTCTAGTACAAATTTTTGCTTCTTATGACAACATTACAATTTAGAGGATTTCTTTATGACACATACCAAAGAGCTCTTCCGTGTGGAGTTCATAACAAAAACAGTAATATTCTTCTTGAGAGAACAAAAGTTTGACATTTTTATAAGTAAACAAAAAAAAAATCTTAAATGATACATGTAATAAGAATAAAATTAAAGGAACTTATTTAGCATGAATAGTTCCAAAAAAAAAAGAGAGAAAGAAACACTGTTCATCACTGGGTTGCAATGATGTACAAATGCATATATTCTAGATTAGTTTTGACACCCAACTTTTAATCAATATAGGCTTCATTTTCTTGGAAACTGTTTCATCTTCTGAAGACTTTTCACAGTCTAGTATCTTGAAAAAAATAAATCCTATTAATCAGTGGAGCTCATCTCAGCTCTGCATATCTAGAATATAATTGGGTATGAGTGTGTTCTTGAGATTTGAGATGACGGCATTTGTATAAGCCTGAGAAACTGGGACCTCCAATTTCCCCTGAACCATTGCAACAACTCAATAAAAATAATTGCCTCAAAAATTATGTTATTTTTCCTGACTATTGCTTTTGTCACTGTTTTTTTTTTTTAATTGGGGACTCCACCCAAGTCAAGTTGTCCTTTCAGTCTTAGTTGTGAAGGGTGCAGCTCAGCTCCAGGTCGAGTTGCCATTGTTAGTTGCAAGGGGCACAGCCCACCATCCCTTGTGGGAGTCGAACCGGCAATCTTGTGGTTGAGAGGACATGCTCCAACCAGCTGAGCCATCTGGCCACCTGGGAGCAGAGGGGCAGTTTATTGACTTCATTCTATTTGCTGAGGGTGCAGCTCGCTGGCCCATGTGGGAATCTAACCAGCAGCCCTGTTGCCCAGTGCTCGTGCTCTAACCAACTGAGCCACCCATCTGCTCCTATTTTCGTCACTTGTAATTGACTCTATGTGTATTACTACAGTCATGTCTCTGCTGTATGAGTAGGGACTAGAGTCTCTGGCCAGGAGAAAATAGTGTATGCCAGAACATTGCAGATTCTGAATAAGTATCCCAGGGACTCATGAGAATATACGTGGGAGTGAGTTGTAAGTTATAATATAAAGAAAATTTAAAGATACAAAGGAATTATTTTCTACACTAAATTCAGTATTCTAGCTAGGGAACTTGAAGCTGGTTCTAATAATTTGTATTCTTTTATTAAGGCATATAAATGATGATGGCTTTGTTGCAATATAATGGAATTGGTGGAACTACTTTGGAATGTTATTTAAGAAGGGGAAGAAGGCTAAGGAGGGTAGATATATCAAAATGGACTCATATACAAGACCTGAGAATCCATCACTTGCTCATATTCTACTGAGGGGTCCACAAGACACTTCCATCTCTGATAATAAAGAATATACTGATGAGGAGAATGCCATTCTTTTATTTGATAAAATCAACCAAGTCTCTATCAGTTGTCATGAAACTGCTGATTTGGCATAGGTGTTACTTTGGATTTCATTAATAGGCTGAATCAAAATCTGTTATCTTTCATATGTTAGGGGCAGAAAAATACATTCACTATTTTGCCCATGAGTCACATTAGCTCTCCTGGTCTTCTGCAGATACTTTATTAGTATTCAGTAAAATATTAAATGGCCTAGTATATTTTTAACGCCATGGTAACTAGACCTGCCAAACAGGAAGTATTTTGCAATCTAGGTACCCTAGTAGTAAACACACATGTCAGAAACTGTAAAATAAACACTTCAGTGATTCAGGGATCTGCTAAATAAGTAAAATCCAGTGGTACAGAACTTACTGAGACGTAGCTTCTAGAGTAAAGAAAAGTATCTGAATCTTGAACTTGTATCACCAACAAACCTCTTGGGTTTTGTCCTTCTAGTGGACTTCTTTGGATTGCAGTGGCAGAATTTATCTCTTTCAGCAGTCGTGCTCCAACTCATTGATCAATTGATACAGGCATGTCCTAGGGGTGACAGCCAGTTTTTCTCCTTGGTCATACTAGTGCTATTACAATAGGTACATGAATATAAAAGCATAGGGAGAGCGATGGAGATCATGCACTGGCTCAGAAACGTGGAATTAACCTTACCAAAAATCTTACAATCACAAAACCCCAAATAGCCTAAGCAAGCCTAAGAAAAAAGAACAAATCTGGGAGTATCATACTCCCTGACTTCAATTTCACTACAAAGTGAAAAGAATCAAAACAGCGTGGTATTGGCAGAAAAACAGATACACAGACCAATGGAATAGAATTGAAAACCCAGAAATAAACCCACATCTATAGGGGCAGATAATTTTTGACAAAGTAATCAAAAACATGCGATGAAGGAAAAAAATCCTTTTCAATAAATGGTGCTGGAAAAATTGGAAAGCCACATGCAAAAAAAAAATGAAACTAGACTGCTGTCTGTCACCATGTACCCAAATTAACTCAAAATGGATCAAATACCTAAATATAAGACCTGAAACAATAAACTGCACAGAGGAAAGTATAGGGACTAAACTTATGGACCTTGGGTTCAGAGAGGATTTTATGAATTTGACTTGAAAGGCAAGGGAAGTAAAAGCAAAAATAAATGAATGGGACTATATCAAACTAAAAAGCTTCTGCACAGCAAAAGAAACCATCAACAAAACAGAGAGGCACCTAATCAAAGGGGAGAAGATATTTGCAAACAACACCTCCAATGCGAGGCTAATATCCAAAATATATGAAGAACTCACACAAATCAACAACAACAAAAACAATGAATCTAATAAAAAAATGAGCAGAGGACTTGGACAGACACTTTTTTCAAGAAGACATATGAACCGCCCATAGACATATGTAATGATGAGCTGAGAAAAGAGAGAGAAGCACAAATTATTTCTCTCTCTGATAGAGAGGGACAAATTACTTTATTTAGCAATATACAATAGCAAAAGACAAAGGCATTTAAAAGAATACACAATGACAGAAGGTACAGGCAGTTAATACTAAACTATATGCATTGATAACAATGTCATGTCAAAGGAGTATACATACAAGTTTAAGAGATCCCAACATATATTTACTATTGATCAAAAGCACTTGGCTAAATACACAAATAACATCAATACGCAATATTCAAATGCAGTAATAAACTATAAGATTATAACTAATAACAGTATATGCCAAAAGCTCACCAAACCGTGGGAAAACAACACTGGAGAGGTCAGGAGAGCCAGACCTCACCAGGTCTGTGGCTGGAAGTTAGGACATCTCCTGATGCTGCAAGCTGCAAGTTGTATACAAGTTTTTAAAATGTTAACGAGTTCCCAAGAATGTTGCTGCTGTTGCCGTTGCTGTTGTTGTTCTAAAGTTTAAATTTTAAATCACCAATCACCGATGAACAAAAATACACCAGTGCACTGCCAATTGAGGTCTGTGTTTGTCATGTAGGAACTCTGGTCCTGCTCCCCACATAAGAACGCAGGATATGGTGAGGCCGCAAAGGAACATCAACAGAGCTATAGATAGGGAAATCATACCACTATATTCTTGCTGGTGGCTGGGTTGGAGATACAGGAAGCAGGCTCCACTCTCCGCTTCTCTACCAACCTACCAACCAACCAACCAACCAACCAACCAACCAACCAACCAACCAACCAACCAACCAACCAACCCTTGCTAGCTGCAATACGCACTTGCTAGCTTAACCACAGCAATTATATTAGTGGCTAACGGCTAACTGGTTACAGATAATGGCCAACCAATTACAGTTGATGGTCATCTACCACCTGAGCCAGGACATTTCCACATGAGGCCGAGAGCCTGGAAACTGCTCTCTGGGACTCTGTCCCCACAGTTTTATATATCTTTTTAGATGTACTTGAGAGCCAAGTTTCTTGTTCTGCCTCCACCCTCAGGGAATGGCTAGTTCCGGGAGGGTTCGGCAGTTACTGTGATAAAAATATTATTTATCCGGCTAAATAGCCAGTTCATTCGGACAGACAATACCTACTGTCATGCAGGGTGGCATGCAGGGTCTCAGCTCCCACTCCCCACAGAAGAACACAGGACATGGTGAGGCCAAAAAGGAACACCCACAGATCCATAGATAGGGGAGTCATACCACTATATTCTCCCTGGTGGCTGGGTTAGAGACACAGGAAGCAAGAGCTATCTTGCACTATCTGCAACCTGTTGTCCACTTCTCTCTGCCAACCAACCTCACTTGCTAGCTGCAATCTGCTGTGCTAACTGCAATTCACTCTTGCTAGATCAGCTACCATCTTCTTCCTAGCCCCCTGTCCTACAGGGCTGCCTGCGGGGTCTCTGCTCCCGTTCCCCACATAAGAATGCAGGACATGGTGAGGCCAAAAAGGAACACCCACGGAGACATAGGTAGGGGAGTCATATCATTATATTCTCTCTGGCGGCATCTGCCTCTCTGCAATCCGCTCCTGCTCACTCAGCCACCACTTTCTTGCTAGCCCCCATTTTCTGCTAGCGGAGCCACGGCAGTTATATTAGTGGCCAATGGCTCACTGGTTACAGCTGACGGCCAACTAGCCACAACTGATGGCCATCCAATCACAGTTGATGGCCATTTACTACCTGAGCCAGCACCTTTCTATGTGAGGCCGAGAGCCTGGAAACTGCTTTCTGGGGCGCTGTCCCCACACTCCACCTCTACAGGCTCTCGCCTCACAATTTACACGACAAGCGTCTTCCGCGAGGGGCCCTGTGCGAGAAGCCTGGAGGTGAATGCAATATCCTGGGCACAGCCAGGCTCTCTGGGCACAGCCAGGGTTTCTCAGGGCACCACCAGTACTTCTGGGCACAGCCAGACTTCCAGGGCTTCTTAGGGTACCACTAGTTTCCCCGGGCACAGCCAGGGTTTCTCAGGGCACCACCAGTGCTTCTGGGCACAGCCAGACTTCCTGGGCTTCTTAGGGTACCACTAGTTTCCCCGGGCACAGCCAGAGTTTCTCAGGGCACCACCAGTGCTTCTGGGCACAGCCAGACTTCCTGAGCTTCTTAGAGTACCACTAGTTTCCCCGGGCACAGCCAGAGCTCTCAGGGCACTGCCACTCTCTCTGGGCTCAGCGAGACTTCCTGGGCTCAGCCAGGGCTCTCAGGGCACTGCCACTCTCCTGGGCCTCTCAGGGTACCGTGCTGGAACAACAGCGGCTGACAGTCAAGGTACTTACATATTCTCAATGTTGGCCAGTCAAGACACAAAAGCAAACATCGGCCAGTTCCACTACATGGTGGTATGTTCCCAAGCAAACAGTCAAGCGGTCCATTAAATTAGTGATGCAAGGCAATTCCCCATAGTCTATAGTCATTAGCCAGGGCTGTCCTGGGGGTGAGGGACGACTTTGACCTCACTCGCATCTCCCACGGAGGACTCAGCAAACGTGTCCACCTGGGACTACAAGTCCTGCATCTGGCCCTGTCTCAGCAAGCACTTCCCAGCCCATAGGGCTGCAACGACCTTTGCTTTCTCTGGCCTTTGCTGGTTGGGGAACCGTCCATGTCTTTCCACCCCTCCATGGGGATCCAGCTCTCTGGCAGCTGCTCCTCCTGGTCTTCCTGAGACTGATGCACAAATTGCTCCACCGCCCTTCGGAGAGCTTTGGCCGGCACCGTATCCTGCCGACTACACCATGTGTCGTGGGTGGCGTCCGGCGGGGTCTCTGCTCCCACTCCCCACATAAGAACGCAGGACATGGTGAGGCATCCGTCTCTCTGCAATCCACTCTTGCTAGCTCAGCCACCATCTTCTTGCTAGCCTCCATCTGCTGTTAGCGTAGCCACAGCAGTTATATTAGTGGCCAATGGCTCACTGGTTACAGCTGATGGCCAACTAGCCACAGCTGACGGCCATCCAATCACAGTTGATGGCCATTTACTACCTGAGCCAGCATCTTTCCATGTGAGGCCGAGAGCCTGGAAACTGCTTTCTGGGGCTCTGTCCCCACAACCCCATTTGCTGCTAGCATAGGCACAATTATATTTGTGGCCAATGGCTCACTGATTATAGCTGAAAGCCAGCTAGCCACAGCTGATGGCCATCTGATCACAGCTGATGGCCATTTACTACCTGAGCCAGCATCTTTCCATGTGAGGGTGAGAGCCTGGAAACTGCACTCCTGGCTCTGTCCCCACACCTACTGTTCCCAAGGCCTTCCAAAGACTGGCAACATGCCTGTCATGTCATTCTGATATAACTTAGTTACTTTTTCACCTCATCTGCTGATGCGGGTGAAACAGACAAAAAGACTCTTCATTACTTCATATCTCTCCTGCCAGAATGAAATGAGGGAGAATTTTCTTAACTCTAAGCTAACCATCAGCTCACATGTAGTCTCTCATGTGAGGCAACAAAAAGCAAACCGAAAGCTAACCATCACCTCACATGCAGTCTCTCATGTGAGGGAAACAAAACAAAAGAAAAGAAAAACCAAAAAACAGAAAACTAACATCAGCCAATGAAGGTGAATTTTCTTAACGTCTTCCCTACAATTCAACCTCAAAATTGTCATTCATTGGTAATTTGTCATCATTGCCACTCCTACACGAGTAGCATTTCAGTGCACCTGATAAAACCACAAACAACAAGGAATAAAGATGCAAAAGAGTAATAGACCAGCAATAACAATAATAGTACCATTAATATTCCAGCTTATATTAGATACCAAGTTGCTACAGGGTCTTCTCTTAAACTATCAAATTGTGAAATGTGATGCTGTATCCATAAGGGATGATATATTTGTCTTATAGTCTGGGATATATATATAGTTAGTTAGTTAGTTAGTTAGTTAGTTAGTTAGTTAGTTAGATTTTATTATAGCACATGTTCCTCCTTGAGCTGCAGTAAGCAAGTCTAACACTTGATTACTGCAGGTTTTCTAATATAAACAGTTGTAGGGATATAAGGCCAACCCCACACTGGAAGGTCCATTCCATTCCAGTGTGGTAGAATATGTCTCTATCCAAAATGTCCATATGTCCAAAGGGCTCTCCGAAGAACAGATGAGGAAAGAGAAACATCCATGGAGGTCATAGGTGGGGTAAGAGTGGCATTTAGGTTAAGAGTACAAAGACCAGTAGGAGTCCATCCTACCGTAACATTGGTTCATCTATGATTTTGATGTAGGATTTCTGATATGTGTCTGGTGCCTGGGATTCGTGGCCTCACGTACTCAAAAAATGAGGGTATGGACCCAGGGACGTAAATTGAAGCAGAAGAGGATGGTTTATTAAAGCAAAGAGTTACAGCTCCCGAGCAGGAGGGGGTACCCGAAGCTGGGATGCCCATCGGCTAAAGCAAAGGCTTCTATTTTTATACTTTTTCTTGTGTATCTAAGGAGAAAAGCTGACGTCTACTGGTACAGTTCCATAAAACTCTCAGCCTCAAGGAGGCTTTTGAGAAGGCTTTTTGAAACAAAGCAGCTGTCCTGTGCTAATGATGTTTCCCAGGCTACGGTCTTGAAGACATGACTGTCCTTGTCCGTTCTACCAGGGAATGCCTGACTGCCTGAAGTCACGCTGACTAACCGGACTCAATCCCCCTCTGAAGATGAAACCCTAACTGCCGTTAGGGAATAAGGGTGCTGATTGCTCTGCCTACTGAAGGCTGAGGAGGGGCGTAGAGAGACCGGCAGGTAGGGCTTGCCCAGAGGTCTATCTACGGGTCCCCAGTAGCTGAATGAGTCTAGGTGGGGATGTGGTCTTGTAGGCCATCATAGACAACAGTTAGGTGGTCTGTAAGTTGAGATGTATTGTAGGTAACAGCATGATATAATCCAGAGGTGGTGAGGCTGTAGTTTAAGCTGATATTGGCTGAAAGATTAAAACATGGGTTAGAACAACCGTTGAATTTGACATATTTTTCTGCCGGGGTTACAGCTGTTACTTTTAAGGAAAATATGTTCCTGTCTTTTAGGGTACTGACGGGTCTCTAATGATAGGTGTCAGAGTAAGAAGTGGGCTTATTAATAAAATAACCATCTTTAGGACAAACTGCTTTCTTTTAGTTCTTTCCAAAATGTATTTCCATACCTTATATCTTTCTTGAAAACACATACTTCTCACAAACCTTCTACGACCTTCCCAATCCCTCTTAGTTTGTCTCTTCTCAAACACACCCCATACCATTTCTTGTGACAAGAAGCTTGATAAACTCAGACCTATCCAATAATTAATATTTTAGTATTTTATTATTTTGAAACACCTAGATAGTTACTAACTTTTACCCTTTAATACAACTTAGTAAAACCAAAATCTTAAGTTACTATGTATGCCATTATCTATAAAAGAGCTCCCATCCGTGAAGAGCATCCAATCTGGATTATCTAGGGATATTTCTTGTAAATCTGCTCTAGGAGCACAGGTCTGCATTAAGACTTGGTGGTAGTTATGAGTTAATTCTTCTTCCATCTTAGGGCGGAATGTGGCCAGATTAAGGGTGGAGCAGGTCTGTATTTGGATTACAGGACCTTCTAATAAGAGGGACTGATAGTGCAGGAGGTGGCTATCTGTACACCAGTGACTATTATCAGCATTTAAAAGCCCTTGAAAGTGGTGTGTGGTGAAAACGGTTAAGTCTTGTCCTAGTGTGAGCTCAGCGGCTTCAGGAACTAGGAGAGCAGCTGCCGCTACAGCCCGGAGGCAAGCTGGTCAGCCACTTGCTACGAGTTCTAGTTCCTTACTTAGATAACCCCTGGTTGTTGTGAGGGCCCTCTGGATTGTGTTAGGACTCCTAAAGCCATTCTTTTTCTCTCTCTTTTATATATAAATGGAGAATAATCGTTCCCATCTTAGTTATAATGTAGCTTCCCAATAGTGGGGTAGGGCTTTCTGGCATGATTAAGAAAGAATATGAGAACATTAGGTCACCCCATATGCAGTCTAAGGGCTGGGAGAAATATTTAGTAATTGGCTTGCCCATTACTCCACGGACAGTAATATGTCAATTGGAGAGGGTCCCTGGGTTGGAGAGGAGGACAGAGAAGGTGGCTCCTGTGTCTAGAAGGAAATTAATAGATTTTCCTTTCATTTCTAGGGTTACCCAGGGCTCAGGAGTCCTGATGGTTAGATGGGATGAAGGAGCTACTGTTAGAAGCCCTGGGCCCCTTTAATGCCTAGTGGGAGTCTGGCTGGACAAGGCTGGCTTTGGGGGTGGAGGCCTCCGGGGACAGTCTGACTTCTAGTGATCCCCTTTAGATGGGACAGGGCCACAGAGATCTCCAGGTCAGCTCTAGTCACCATGGGCATTTCTTTCACCAGTGACCGGACTGTCTGCAATGGTGGCAGTCAGATTTCCCCTGGGTACCCTGTTGAGTTGTAGCCTATAAGCCAGCCACCGATACTTCCGCCTTCTTTCTTATTTTTCTCTCCTTGTCCTGGGCTTCCTCCTTGTCCCAACTGTAAAAGATGGTGTTGGCTACCTTGAGTAATTGGTCCAAGATACCTTCAGGCCAATAGCCAATTTTTGTAATTTCCTGCAGATATGGGGACGCCTGAGTTATAAATTTATCTTTTAGAAGAATTTTCCCTTCTAGGGTTTCTGGCCTTATAGGGGTGTATTAATTAAGGCTTCCCTGAGCCTTTCTAAAAAGACTGAGGGATTTTCTTTCGAATTCTGGCTAATAGTAGGTAGCTTTGAATAATTGATGGGTTTGTCCTCGTTTTCCTCAGTCCCTCTAAAATGTATGTCAGAAAGTGTTTTTTCCTGCCAATTTCCCGTGGCTGTTTCAGGATCCCACTGTGGGTAGGACAACTAGAGGGAGATGGGGCAGGAGCCAGCTCAGGAGTAAGTGCAAGATATAGAGTCTTGGGACGGTCCTCTGACTGGGTCTCTACTGAGAGGGCCTCCTCTGGAGAGGAAAGTCCTATTGGAGGTTCCTTTGAATGGGTCTCCTTTAGAGGAGGGAGACAAGAAACCACAGCCAAAAGAGCTGGATCAACCTTACACTTTGGGCAGAGGTATGGGTTGTCCCTTAGAGCAAAAAAAGTCTGAATATATGGAACTTCTAACCATTTGCCTTCCCATCTGCAAAACAGATCTAGCTACATGATAGTATTGTAGTTAATAGTTCCATCCGAAGGTCAAGTCTCTCCATCTTCTAATTTGTATTGAGGCCAAATCTTGAAACAAAAGAAGACCAGGTGCCATTTCTTCAGAGTCTGAGGGTCAAATTTGTCTCAATGCTTCAAGATGCAATTTAGGGGAAGTGAAGGCTCACGAGGGCTGATTGCCCATCTGGAAGGGAGGGAGAAAAGAAAGGCATCCCTTTGCAACTCATTTCCCAATCAAACTGTCTAAGGTGTCGCCTAGAGGCCTGAGCCAAGGAGACTGCATGACTGTTCCTAGGCATGTGAGGAGACACGGCGCACCTGGGTTAGTCGTGCTTACTTGGGCTGCCCGGCTCGTGTCCCCGGTGAGCAACTACCCAAATCCATGAGTGTTCCCACTTGGATGTCTGGCACTGGCCGACAGGCTGATAAAGGCAGTGGCCAATAATGAGGTGTTTTAAAGTAGAGGGTTGTATGACCCAACTATGGGTGTCTCAAATATTGATGGTGCGATCAATGTAATGGTGGCCTTCCAAATAGAGGTAGTCAAGGAGGGAGTATATGTTCAAGGTCTATAAAGAAGTTACATTACTTGGACAAAAGGGTGTGAAGGGAGGCTGTGCTGTCCAATATGTGACGGGGGACAGAAAGAGGTATCGGAAGCTCTGAAAGCTTTCGGACAAGGCAGCTTCCTTAAGGAAAAGTAACTCCAGAATATGTCGGATCTCCCCAAGGACTTTGCCTGAGGCAAAAATAAAGGTGTAAAAGGAAAGCAGTGAGATATTTTGGGACATCAGGGGTGGCGTCCCAGATGGACTTGGGCTTCTAGACAGTTATGGAAAATTGACAATGGGTGGGAAGGTTACAAAAACAACAGAGATGTTGGTTGTGAATGTCAGGACATCTCTATTTGTGTTTTAAAACTTGGAGGAGATCCCAATCGGATGATATGAGAGGGCATGCCAGATGCCAGTAAATTTTATCTCCTGAGTAACAAGGGATGTTCTATAGAGACAGAGGTCCATGTTCTAACTTTAAGATGTCTTGAGGCTGGTGGAGAGTGTTGAGGAGGTCTCACAGGGAAGAGACCCTGAACTAGTGTTCCAAAAGCTGAGGAGAGATGGTGACAGGAGGAAAGGAGCAGCATAGATGGAGGAGTCATTCAACTGGCATTCTTAATGGGCAGTTGGGCTAGGAAGAGACCAATCAGACTTTTGGAACCCACTGCAGAGTAGCCATGGCCAGGGTCCCTCAGTTGTCTACAAAGGCCCACAATCCTGGTCACATGCCAGTATTCAGCCTCCTCACAGAAAGAAAAAAAGGCAACAGAGAAATAGGAGCAAGTAGCAGAGAGAGGGAGGGAGAATCTCTAAATGCCACCTACCTGGAAGTCGGGCTGGGGGAAGACCAAGGGAGCCTTTGGGACCCACCGTAGAGTAGCCATGATCAGAGCCCTTTAATTGCTGCCAAGAGTCATTCACCCCAAACTCACATTGTCTTAAGGCTCCCCTCCTCACAAGAAAGAGAAAAGGCAGCTGGACGAAGGCCAACATTCCTCTGGCTCAACGCCACAGGGGATTGACCAGAGCCCTTCTGCAAAGCCTGTCCTCTGTCTTATAGATCTGCAACTGCACTATTCGATTTTAAGTGGCTGACGGAGACCCAATTTTGTTGAGAAAGAGTCATTAAAATGGAAGCCTGAAGTTAGGCAAGCAGTAGCAGAAGCAGTGCGCTTACCTCTCTTTCAATCCCGAGTGAGCCCCCAATTAATGATGTAGGATTTCTGATGTGTATCTGGTGCCTGGTGTTCGTGACCTCACACAACCAAAGAATGGGGATATGGACCCAGAGAGGTAAATAAAAGCAGAAAAGGATAGTTTTTTAATAAAAAGCAAAGAGTTACAGCTCCCGAGCGGGAGGGGGTACCTGAATCTGGGATGCCCACAAGTTAAAGCAAAGACTTCTGTTTTTATACTTTTTCTTGTATATCTAAGGAGAAAAGCTGATGTCTACTGGTATAGTTTTATAAAATTCTCAGCTTTGAGGAGGCTTTTGAGAAGGCTTTTTGAAACAAACCAGCTGTCCTATTGTCATACAGGGACTCTAGTCTTGCTCCCCTCATAAGAATGCAGGATATGGTGAGGCCACAAAGGAACACCAATGGAGCCACAGATAGGGGAGTCAGACTACTATATTCTTGCTGGCGGCTGGGTTGGAGACACAGGGATCAAATATTCTCCAGTACCCCAACAAGGAGTCTTCCTTCACTCCAGTCTCGCTGGTGGCCGGGCGAGACACAGGAAGTGGGATCCACACGATCCGCAATCTGCAGCCTGCTTCTCTTCCTTCCAACCAACCAACCAACCAACCAACCAACCAACCAACCAACCAACCAACCAACCAACCAATGCAGCCATGGCAGTTATATCAGTGGCTAATTGTCTAATTGTTTACAGCTGATAGCCAACCAGTCACAGCTGATGGCTATCTACTACTGGAGCCAGCACCTATCAACATGAGGCCGAGAGGCTGGAAACTGCTCTCTGAGGCTCTGTCCCCACACCTGTCTAACGATGTTTCCCAGGGCCACGGCCTTGAAGATATGACTGTCCTTGTCTGTTCTACCAGGGAATTCCTGACTGCCTCAAGTCATGC
Source organism: Rhinolophus sinicus (assembly GCF_036562045.2). Classification (NCBI taxonomy): domain Eukaryota; kingdom Metazoa; phylum Chordata; class Mammalia; order Chiroptera; family Rhinolophidae; genus Rhinolophus; species Rhinolophus sinicus. The sequence goes on along the minus strand of NC_133754.1, from coordinate 18,915,024 downwards.
TGACTAACCTGCCTTAATTTTTAACACACACAGAAATAATTTATCTGTCAGAAAGATGGACTTCCTCCTGGAGCCATGACACTTCTTTCTGCAGGAGCACCGGCTGGCTGCAGCCGATATCCGCTCAAAGGAAGGGTGATTCAGCATGGGGTCGATCGCTAGGCTGCACACCGCTCATAGGCTGCAGGTCTCTGAGGTTGCGCCAGCCCGGCTTCTGTCCTGCTGAAAGGCCCTGGCTAGTCCTGTGCAGTGAGCTGGCGGACATGCTCCTAAGTGACCAGCCGGAGAAGCTGAGGGTCGTTCAGGCTCAGGAATACCCGTGGCTGTTGTCCACTGAGGTCCAGGGAGGAGGTCCATGACTCTGCAGAGGTGTGCCCAACTCTTGGTTCATAGCTTATCGCTTTTGCTGCTCTGCCCAGCGGCTGCCAGCCTCGAGCCATCCTAGAGACGGAAACCAGCCGGCGGCGTTTCTTAACATCTTCCTGAGAAAATATAAAAAAATGTTCAACTTCACTAGCTATTAGGGAAATGCAAATCCAAATCACAATGAAATACTATGTCAAACCTGTTAGAATGGCTATCATCAACAAGACAAGAAATAACAAGTGTTGGAGAGGCTGTGGAGAAAAAGGAACCCTCATACACTGTTGGTGGGAACGCAGACTGGTGCAGCCGTTATGGAAGGCAGTGTGGAGGTTCCTTAAAAAATTACAAATATAATTACCATATGACCCAGCAATCCCTCTCCTGGGTATTTACCCAAAAAATCTGAAAACATTTATACATAAAGACTTGTATGCTCCAAAGTTCATTGCAGCTTTATTTACAGTGGCCAAGACATGGAAACAACCATAATGTCCTTCAATAGATGAATAGATAAAGAAGTCATGGTATATATACACAATGGAATATTATTTGGCCGTAAGAAAAGATGAAATAGGACCATTTGTAACAACATGGATGGATCTTGAGATTACAATGCTAAGTGAAATAAGTCAGACAGAAAAAGTCGAGAACCATATGATTTCACTGATATGTAGTATATAAACCAAAAATAACAAAAGAATAAGACAAGCAAATGAGAAACAAAAACTCATAGACACAGATAATAGTTTAGTGGTTACCAGAGGGTAAGAGGGCAAGGGGTGATAGATGAGGGTCAAGGGGATCAAATATATGGTGATGGAAGGAAAACGGACTCTGAGTAGAGAACACACAATATAATTTATAGAGGATGTAATATAGAATTGTATACCTGAAATTTATATAACTTTACTAACAATTATCACCCCAGTAAACCTTTATATATATATATATATATATATATATATATATATATATATGAGTGTGTGTGTGTGTATATGCATATATATATGTGTGTGTATATAGGTATGTGTGTGTGTATATATATACACACACATGTATATATATATATATATATATATACACACACACACACACACATGCATATATATACACAAACATATATATGTATGTATGTATATATACACACACACACACATCTATGTTTATTGTAGCATTATTCATGGTGGCCAAGACATGGAAACAACCAAAGTGTCATTCGATAGATGAATGGATAAAGAAGATGTGGTTTATATACACAATGGAATATTACTTGGCATTTGCAACAACATGGATGGATTTTGAGATTACCATGCTAAGCAAAATGTCAGACAGAAAAAGTGAAGAACCATATGACTTCAGTCATATGTGGGAATAAAATTGAAAGCAACAAGCCAACAAAACAAACAAAGAAACAAAAATTCATAGACTCAGACAACAATTTAGTGGTTACCAGAAGGGAAAGTGTAGAGGCTGGTAGAAGAGGGTAAACGCGATCGAATATATGGTGATGGAAGGAGAACTGACTCATGGTGTTGAACACACAATGAAATATATTGATGATATATTATAGAAATGTACACTTGAAACCTATATAATTTTAACTTTCACCCCAATAAATTTAATAAATAAATAAAAATAATAATCTTCTAGCTATTTCCACCAATGTATATCCAAACATCAGTAGCAGAGAATGTGGCTGAGCTCTGGTCTGACACCATTACTTAGTGAGATGTGCCAGCAGATTGATTGCATATGTTCCTTTTCCCTTTGAAGGGACATGATGTCCCTATTGAAATTGAATGTGTAACTAATTTATAGCATATTAATACAATGGAACACTATACTTTATTTAGAATAAATATATTAGATCCATATCTATTAATAAAGATTTGATGTAAATATATTATCCTTTGCACATTTCAGCCTTCTTTTGCTTAACCTGTTGAAAATGAAATGTGTGTATATTTTTTCTTAAAATTATCGAAAATAATTACTGTTTTTATAACAAACCTGGACCAAAAGGTGTGAGGGACATAAAAATGTGTCTCTGGTATATCTTCTCTTGAATTGGAAGCTGACACCTAATCAGGGCTAAGGATAATTATATTGGTACAATGATTACCAAACTTGCCTAAAGAATGTGTTAAATTACAGGCTCTTGAGCCTTTCACTGGATATTGATATTCAATTAGCTATCTGACATGAAGCTAAGACTCTTGCCTTGTAACTAAACTAAGGTTGTTCATAAATCAGATCAATAAGAAAATAAAACACTAAGTTGTAATATTAGGGCAGCCTCTACAACAGATTGATGGCATTAACATAAGACTTTAAGCACAGAACTGATATTTTTATGACAAAGATATTTTATTAGAGTGTTTATTCATTGTCTTTTTGTTCTCTTGGTTCTAATTTTTAGACTTCATCTTAATAATTAAGCTGTGAGGTCAATTTGTATTTTGTTTCTCAACAATTAAACACAGATCTCTACAAAATCTGAATCTTGAACGCTTGTTTATTCTTTAAGTCCAACATATGCTATGCAAGTAATAGGATTGTGACCAAATTACCCACCTGGCCAAAAGGTATGGTATGAATAGTGAAATGTGTCTGTTTAGATCTGAAAATAATTTTAATTATAGACAAATCATGTCATCCTTCTTTACCATGAGGACTGGATATAGTCACCTTTAAAACTGGAAAATACGGTTGACTTATAATACTTCATTTTGTGTAGCTGAAAGTGAAATGAAGGACATAGACATGTTCCTCTTTACGTTAATATTTTCAAAGCAGAAAATAATTTCCTGTGGGCACCTGGGAACTATTATGGTAGTTAGCACTAAATTTCGAACCAGATATATTTCTGTTCTACAAAGTAATAGATTGTCTCATATAGACACAGGAAAAAATAGAAATTAGATGCTTATTTGGCTCTTCTTTGAATGAACAGCTGTAGAGTTTTCTGGCTTTTGAGAATAAGGGTACATCTTTCATTGAAACTTAAGCTATTCTTTAGCACTATTTCTTTTTTGGTACATAAGTTACTAACTCTTGATATTCTAGCATATATTATACTCTACAATACACAAATTTTGAAACTGGCAAGGTATCTTCTATACACAATACTATTAGTGCAAACATAGATTTATATCCTATGATTTCCAATTATAAATTTTATAGAAATTAGAATATCTTATTTGTTAAAGCAGAGGTTAATAATTTGAAAAGGTTTATAACAAAATGAAGGCAACCTGATATATATTTTTATATTTATTAGTTAATATAATATTTCCTTAAAACTGTATTCCTAGAACTTATTCTTACATGAGCACAAGAATGTTATTGTTCTACACTGGCACATGAATCTCAAAGCAAACAAATTTTGCTCATTATCTGACAGAAAAAATTGCATGTGTTGTATCTCCCTCTTCAATAAGGTTTTCTCCGGATAATTAAGGAACACTAATTGTGCTCAGAGTAGATAGTTTTAGCATGAGTTACTTTAGCATCTGAAACATAAAACAATTGATATCATTTTAAATTAAAAGTTTAGATAAATGTTCAGGGTTATAAGTCCTCTTGGTGAAGTCCCATGATGCTTTAACCAAATGAAAACACCCTCTTGCAATAGATCATTATAACTAGATAGGTCCTGAGTGCATTTCATGAAAAATTACACTTCACAACTGTGATCCTTGTTTCAGTCTACCTTTCCAATTCTGTCTTTCTCTTTCTTGTATTATTTTTCATTTCTTGTATCATTATCATCTGCCTCAGGATATAATGAAGCCAATGTTTTATATTCAAAGAATTTTGAAATGCTACAATACCCATTTATACTTAAAAATCCTCCATCAAATCTTAAAGGGCCATTTACTGTACCGGCCTTCTCTTCCTCTACCTTGTGGACACAACAGGCTTGCAGAGAGCTAATCAAATTGTTTTCCACCTTAGGCGTGATACATTATCCTGTAAGTTTATAGGTCAAATTTGTAAGGACTGGTGCAGGATGTACAATTTTTGTTTGTTGGTTTGTTGTTTGTTTTAATTAGCGCCTATTTTTTTTGGAACAGTTTTATATTAACAGCAAAATTGAGCAGAAAGTACAGAGTTCCCACATCCCTCTAGTCCCTACACATGCACAGCCTCCCCTACTATCAATATCCCACACCACACTGGCACATTTGTTACAATCAATGAACCTTCATGGACACATCATCACCCCAAATCCACAGTTCACAGTAGGGTTCACTCTTGGTGTTGTACGTTCTATGGGTTTTGACAATGTACAATGACATGTATCCACTTTTGTTGTTATCTTTTATTACCCTTGTTTAAAGTCTTTTTGATTCTACTATGTTATGCTACACTCTACTTTTATAATATGTACACAATATTGCACTGTCTTGAATTTTTTATTATATATTTGTCCTCCCTACTACTATGTTGATAAATCCAGGGAAAGGCCTAAGCCTTATACACGTTCAGAGCCCCAGAATCTATCCAAATGCCTTAAAGATAGTAGAAACCTGATTAATAATATTAAATAAATGAGACCCAAATATACAATTCATGTTATACTCATCATTTTTGATCCACTGTTTCAGAGTTTCCTGATAATTCCTGGTTAAAAAAATAACATGAAAAGAGTCAGGGCAGGATAGCATTGTCATAATAAACAATGTCTGATTTTTGGTATCAAAACAAAAAAAAATGATTTTCTCCTAACAAAACAATAAGGACACTAGTATAGAAAGACTACTTCTCAAAAGAAAAAAAGAAAAGAAATTCATTGTCGAATGTAAAGATTATAGAGTACAACTCATTCCCACGTAGGATGGTGAAATGAAGGGAGATGGAAGAAGAAGGCAGCACACAAATATGCACTGAAGAGTTTTCAATACTTTGTCCTGAGAGTCGGCTTTGAGAAAACTGCAGACAGAGCAGGCAAGCTTGTTGCAATCAGGAACTGCGGAGTTTTCAGAGTGGAGGATTTGGGCCTAACGTGAGCCCAAGGAGCAGAGTCACAAACAGTGACAAGCTCTGCAAATAGCAGCTGCAAATCAAAGAGCCATCTCCGTGTGTGCACAGTATGGAAGGGACTGGAGGTTACAGATTGGTCTTTTCCATTTCACCCACACACACAAACAGCAATCATTGACAGGAACCTCAGCTTTGAATAGGAAGAGCCCCGGGAAGTTTGAGTTATTTATTTATTTTCACCCTTTGTACTCACGACTGTGAAGCAGTTCTATCGTGAAGAATCCAATTTTATAAATCGAGTACGTGAAAGTCAAAATAAAAGTATTTCCGTTGTAAGGATGACTATCTGTAGCTGATAGTAGCTAATCAAGATATTTTAATTTGATCCTTTACAAAGTGAGAACTGCTCCCAGCATGTAGACCCAATAGCATAGTATAATGATATAGCTGTATTTCTGAAAATAGTAGAACGCTGAATCAAAATCATTTTCTCTGAGGAACACTTCTGACATGTAACCTGTGTTATGCATCACCTCCCCTGAGAGTGTGAGGGAAACTAATTTCATTCCTGGAAGGATAGACCGACTCAGGTGCAATTCACAGTCAGAGTGCCTCTAAAAAGAAGATAATGGTACTATCTATATGGTATCCTAGCATTTGCAGTATCTCAAAATAAAAAGTAAAAATAAAAGTAATTAGATACTCTTAATAAGTTGGTACTCTCCATTCTTTTTAGAAGTACTGGGGAGGGAGGGAGAAAGTGAAGAATCCATTTCAGGAAAGTGATTACTTAAAATTGAAATTATTTTTACTCACACTCAGTATAAAATTTCCTATGGGTACATCCCATTTGTGGAGCAGCTAGAAAAGGAGAAAGAAACACCACTAACTTTAAATTCATTTTTGGCTTACATCTTTGAGCAACAGAATCAATTCAATATTTTATTTTATGTAACAATAGGTAACAAGAAAAATATTCATCTAGTTACGATCAGGCATTTATTAGGCAGTTGTGTACTACTCACTTTGTTAGTCATTAAAGACAAAGAAACATGAATAAATCCACATACCTGCCCTTGTGGAGGTCACAGCCTAATAGGGAAAGAAGCATGAGTTAACAAATAAGTACAATGTATTAAGGAATGCTGTTTGGCAGAAATGTCCCGTTTGATTGGGTCACACTGGAAGCATCCTATGTTTTGTATGGGTAGGGAAGAGATAGGGATTACATAAATAAGGTTTCATAGAAGAGGCAATAGGAAGCCCCATTTTGAAAGATAAATAGTAGTCTTCTTGCCTGAAAGGAGAAAAAGAGGAAAGATAGGAACACTTTCGGCTTTGGGAAATACAATTGAAAAGCAAAAAGGAACATATGCTAGATGTGTGTAGTTCCTGGAGACTGAAGTTTAGATCACAAGAATGAACTTTGCAAGTATATTCTTGAAGTGCATGAATTTTTTTTTTTAAATAATATATTGCTCCCTCAGGGTTGTGAAAATATAACCATCCTTACTCTTTGAACATACCTAGAGCATCAGGAAGAGTGGAAAGTACCTCGGGTTCAAGGTCGGGTACACTTGCTTTGAGATACTAACTACCCTCACCACTTATGAGCTAAGTTACCTTCGGCATGCACCTGAACTCTTAGCCTGAATTTTCTCATGTGTAAAGTTGTAATGAAAGTTCTACTTCACAAGGTTTGGTATGGAGTAAAGGAGGTATTTGTTTCAGACCTGAGAGCATAGAACACAGTTAAACAGACACACTGGTCTATGGTCCCTTGCTTTCCCCATATGTTTTGTCACTTCCAAAACATCTTTGAATTGTGGTTATATATTTTTGCTTTAAAGCATTAAGGTAAGTTAAAATACAGTTTCTATTTTTGTTAGCAAAGGTAATACTTATCCATTTCCAGCCGTTTTTTTATTTCAGTCTAAATACAATATGTAAACTTCTTTAGAATCAAGAGTATATGGAAAAAATGCAGGGGAATATCCAGGAAAGTAAGGCTGAAAACTGTGATTTTGAAAGTCAGAGCCAAGGTCTTTCTGTTTAGTAATCCTACCTATCTCATTCTAGGTTTGTCAGCTCTGGCTACCACATAACTCTTTTCTGAATCCAGTTTATTTGTAGATGCTCCTTTGAAGAATTTGTGAGCAAAATCAAGAAATGTGTGAAATTGCCACACATTTGCTGTGGTTTACTTAAATCACAAATTATTAATTTATAGGGTAAGCAATAAATATTTTTGTGAAATAATTATATCAATTGTCTTAGAAAATGTATACGTACCCAGTTAATATTTTCAGTCATCTGAAAATTTAAGATAAATGTCAGTATGGAGAGAGGAAATGATTTACAATGAACCTTACTTCATTGGAGAAAGTCTTTGGAGAAAACTTGTGACATTCAAACAATCTGTTCTCTGAAATATGATTTTTTTTTTTTAAATTAAGGTTTGGGAACGTCAATTGTTTTACTTTTCATTTTACTTAAAGAAGTGACAGCAGTGATATTTGCAGCAGTAGCAGTACTTGAATATCTATTTTGTGTTTATATTATCACATTTAATCATTGCAAATATATTATAAGGCAGTTGTCATTATCCACATTTTGCAAGTAAGGAACTTAAAGATGAGTTTCTTCCTTTAAATTTTTTTTTCCATTACAGTTGTCATACAATATTATATAAGTTTCAGGTGTACAGCATTATGATTAAACATTTACATAACTTACAAAGTGATCACCCCAGTAAGTCTAGTACCCATCTGACACCATGCTAAGTTATTACAATATTATTGACTATATTCCCTATGCTGTACTTTACATCCCCATGACTGCTTTTGTATCTGGAAATTTATACATTTTAATCTCTTCCCCTTTTTCACCCAACCCCCTATCCCCCCTCCTACCTGGCAACCATTTCTGAGATCACACAGAGAGTAAGTGGTGGAGCTACTATTAGAATGTAGGTTTGTCTGATTCCACCCCAGAGAATGTCCTCAATGCTGTACCTCTTACTCTTCCTGGATTCTTATTAAACTGAAAGAAAATAATCCTAAATTCTTCCATTCTAATACTTAATATTGTGCAATATTTCCGAAGTTCACCTGAAATTCCATAATGCTCTTCTACCCACTGGCTCCATTTTCATTTTCCCCAGAGAAGCTCACAGCAAGTTTCCCAGACACTAAGTTTCTCCTGGTAATAGACTTTTCTATAACTGTTCTTATTATTGTATTATCACTGCTCCAATGGTTGCCCCAGACTAGTGGAGGATATGACTTTACTTAGTCAATGGTGAACCCCCACATTGGCCTTGTGTAATCATGTTCTTATATGAGATCCAAGTCTTTCACTAGTTCTTGGTTTGGGTATATTTCTTCCTCTCTGAAAAGCTGGCCCAGGTTCACAAGATGACTATTCCAGACTACTTGACAGACTCCAAACCATTTCACTCACAAATATATTCCATCTTACAAATCATTAATCCCGGATTAAATTCATTCACACCAATTCTCATTCAGTAGAGTAAATGTCTTCTCTGTGCTGGTCTCCTTACCGCCTGGACATTTTAAAGAACATTTTTACACAAACCAAGTGTTTTTAGATTTGAGCCCTATAGGCTGACCATTAGTTGTAATATATTGTTGTATTTCTTGTTTATTGGATGGAGAACTGTAAGACTTAACCCCCATCTCACATATTCCTGAATATTTTCATGTCCTGTGTATAGCAGTCTTCTTAAGAAAATTATACTACGTTCTCTCTTTAGGAGCTCTAGCAGAGAGTTTGGGCTGGATTATCTAATCCACCAAAGGTAAGATGCAGAATGATATATATTTCACAGTTTTACAGAATGGTCAGCTTAAAGTTACTTTAATCTATATCTATCTATATCTATATCATAGATAGATAGATAGATAGATAGATAGATAGATAGATAGATAGATAGATAGATATAACTGGCACCAAGACCATTTAAAGGAGTGATCCAAAGTAATACAGAAAATTAGTCTGAGGAAATTGGCAACTACTTCTAGCCTTGTTTTCTTCTTAAACTTAGAGAACAATGGTTTTCTAAGAAGTATCATATATTGTTGCACATTTGTGGGTCATACTCAACAACATCTGAGTCGTCTAATTCAATGTCCACCCAAATCAGGATGTATTTAATCCTTAAAAAATTGACTGAAAAAGAAAATTCACCAAAGCATGCCTTACTGTCATTTGGAAAAGTTTTAATCTATATTCTGCAATTCTACTATAAGGACAGTAAAACAGCTTAGCATGGAGATAAAATGAACAGTGGTAATAGATATCAATGCAAATACAGAAGATTAAATTAATGATGGATCAAGATTGAACCAAGTTGCTTTGCACTTTTTTTATGTTTAATTATTAGAAAGTTTTTTTTAAGTTAGGAAAGAGTTATTCAGACAGGCTTTATTCACCAAGGTCAGACTACTTTGGAGTTCCCCAGACCAACACTTTCAACTCTGTTTGCAGTCCTACTACTGACATTTGCTTCCTGACAGTTTTAGTGCTTTATACCCAATGTTTATTATAATTTGCTTTTTAAAACAGCATTACTGGTAGTTTAACATTAACTCTATACATATGGCAAGCTGTATATCCTGAATAAAATAGAACAATATGGCCTCTGAAATATATATATATATATATATATATATATATATACACACATATATACATATATATACATTAGGAACACACACACACACATATATATATATATATATATATATATATATATATATATATATATGTATGTATATAAGTTCCTAATATACAAAGAGCAGGAAACATTAAGGTAATTGAATTATGCTATGTTCTTAACAATTAAAAATGTTAACATTTCTATAAATCATATAATGTAGACAATTAATTGGAATAGAAGAGATACGAACTCTGCAAAGTTGCTTATTTTATTTAAGTTTTTGACATGGGAAAATAAATGTAACATATATGTAAATTACTAAAGATGTGTAAATTATTTTTAAGCTTCATTTTGAGTGGACAAATGTACTAGAACTAGCAATAATTTTTATTTGCCTCTGTTAATCTGTGAAACTTTGCCTGCATATGAAAACTGAAGGTATTTTTAGCTTAGCTTGGTTTTTCTGATGGTAGTAAATTTAATGTGACTGATTTTCTGCTCCAGTTTCTTTATGTATTTGTTCCATAAGCAGAAAATACAGCAAACTAACTTAAAGGTGATTCTATTTTGGAACTGTCTTTTAAGTCACATATTGAATTTTATTTAATTTTAAGTAGTGCTCTCAAACTGTATCATTCATAAGTCTCAGTAATTTTATAAACCAAAATCTATTAACTAAATTGAGTTTATTTTCAGACAATGTCATTTCAAATGTCATACATGAATGCAGTTCTCAAAAAATTTACCACAGGAAAGCAATTTACTCTTACTCGATCTGATTTATTTCATGTAACTTTTTTGTTTGGAAAAGCAATTAAAATGAAAGTGTTTGTCCATGCATTCCATCTGGATATATGTGTTGCACACAAATTGGCATGAAGGCATAAATACATGTTTATGCAATGAGCACAATTGAAAATCAGTCAGTGCAATATTGTTTATATTGAAGATAATATATGCAATAAGTCTTTAATGTATGAACATGTCAGTGTTATATAAGTACTAGACCATCTATACATAAATTTTACAATTGATTAATTTTCTCTTAAATATGGTAATATAAATAAAACTCAATTCAATATATATTTATTCAACTACTATTTTGCAAAACACTCTTCAAACACACAGGAATTCTTTAAACATGTCATTCTAAACAGACACAGATTTGGATACAGTTATACAATGCACACCTATTTAGAACATTCTATGTGTCAGGCCCTATGTTTAATATTAGGAATAGTATTAAGAACAAGAATAATATGATCCCTGTTTCTGTGGAATTATATTCTGGAAAATTCCTTAATTTCAAAAAGCTTTTATTTTGATAATGAAGGATAAAGGAATTAGACAGACTAGAAAATATTAAATGGTTATTTAGCTATGAAATAAGAGATCCATTATTTATTAACTCTTCCCAAAATTTAATTTTAAAATCTTAGTGAATATAGGATGTGGGATGTCTTCATGTCACGTATCAGCTAACAGAAATTACATTTGTTATGACGAAAAGCCATTATTATTATTACTATTAGTAGTAGTAGTAGTAGCAGCAGCAGTACTTTCAGCTTGGCCAATAGCATGCACAAATGTAAGAAACCATTGACTACTTACTTGGACAACATTTGTTTGAATTATCTTTGATGTTTCGATTGAAATGTTATGAGTCATTTACCTGAAGAGCAATTGGGAAGTTTAAAGTTGTAAGGATTAGATTAATAGATTTAAACCACTTACCTCTTTCTTTTCTAGGATGTCAGAAAGCTAGATTGCTATTAACAAAGTTCTATTTTTTTTAGTGTTCACATTATATATGCTATATATAATATATATATATATATACAATAGATCCTATGTATTATGTATGTATGTATGTATATAGTCTATAATATGATATACATAATAGAACAATTAAAGATCACAAAATATTTTTATTATACAAATATTATAGAAAATTTATTTTAAAATTAATTTAAATTCACTGCATAACCAATACTTTGTGAACATTAAAATGCACATAAATCACCAGGGGATATTTTTAAAATACCGATTCCTGACCCAACTCCCAAAGATTTTCCTTCCGTAGGCTTGGAGGCCTGCCATTAATTTGAACTTCTACCCGTCAGGTAATACATGCAAAGACTACAGTTTGAGGAGTATAACAGTCAATTTAAAAGTCTCTATTAGATTGAAATCTACTTGGAAGCCTTCCTTGTCTCCTGACATTTTTCTTCCCTAAGCTGCATGTTTTACCAAAGAACATCTGAGATACAGAAATACTTACATCAATATTATGTGTGTATCTATGAGACCAAACCTAAGAAATCATAGAGTAATGAAACATGTCTTGTTGGAAAAAGAAAAACAGAAAAAAAAGAAAGAAGAACAATCAAAGGCATTGTATGGTTTCTATTTGAACTTAAATTTGTATTCTCATATTATTAAGTATGGTGACAAAGAAAAAAAAGGTACTCCTACATTTAGAATCATATCTACTAGGGAAAAATTAAAGGTGTTACTCAAGGAGTATCAAGGAATTACACAATACAGGAATCTGTCTTCGGCTGGACTTCTGAAACAAAGTGTCACTTACAAAATAGAATGTAGATGTAGAATTTTACAATTATTAATGAGAATACCCTTGTAAAGTGAGATGGGGATCATGGAAAGACAGGCATTGTATAGTCCTTGGTATTGTACAAAGCAAGCAGGGAATATTTTGCAGAATACTCTGGGAGGAAAAAATATTTCCATAGAATTTATTTGAAGAAGATTTACTACTTAAAATTATTTAAAAAAACACTGATTAGTGCAAAAACAAAGCACATAAAATTATAGGTATTTATGTGATTGTTGATACACACAAAAAACAAATTGACAAAAATATTGTTAATTTCTGAAAAGTAAACTTATATCAGAACATAGCCTAATACTTTCTAGAGTATATACGTTCTGACTGACATTTTAGTAAGAAAGTGGATCTTTATGACAGAAGTCATTAGATATGCTTTATAGCCAATTGTAAATGGATTTGTAGACAATGCAGACATTATTGGTCAACACTTTTGACGTCAAAAGGTGTTAGAAATTTTTCAGATATTATTTGAACTCTGGTTTGGGGGATTCTACATTACAATTATAATCAGGATTTAGGATCCAGAGTGAACAAAATACAATTCAAACCACATTCTCTATCACTCTGTGGTAACCAGGCTTATTTCTCTGGATATGCTATAAATTAGGAATCATTATGAATTCATGGCTATTTTGCCCTTTTCTTTTGCAGCTGCCCAATACAGTAGCTATGATTTCTGAACATAGAAAATCATCTTAGTGATACATATTTTGCTGTTCTAGTCTAATATGCTTTGTCCTTTTAATTAAAAAAAGAGGCTAAACAAAACTCGTAAAGATAGCGAGATATTATTTTCTATTCTCACTGATTACATACCTAGTTTCTTTTACAATGCATAAGAAGACTTAAAAGATAAAACTATATTATAATAGTGATGTTTCATTCAGTAGCTATCTAAGTGTTTCCATTTCCTAATGTTTGTGACAACCAATGTAGAAAGACTATAAAACTGAAATGATTTTGATCCTGGTATCTACTCTAAAATCTATTTACTGATACATTTCTACTAAAAAAAAAAAACCAAAAAAAACAACAACAACGAACTACTAATGTTTTTTGAATAATATCCAAGTGCTTTTATTTTTAAAATGGAATAGTTATGACAATGCTCTGCAAAAATAAATGGAAGAGTAAGGTATCAAATATATCAAAAGTATCTTCATAATCTTGCATTTGATGCAGAAGTACAACTTAATGCTATACCTACAAGAGAGAGCCAATCAGGAATCCCTGGGAAATTATCCACTCCTTGTTAGTCTTATGCCATGCAAGAGTGTGTCCGAGAAACATCTGACTACCTAGAAGCCCTGTACCTGATTATAAATTGAGCTGTTTTTATTCTTCATAACCTTCTATTGGTTTATAACCTCCCAGCATCAAAAATGTTCTTGCTATAAATCCACTGAATCATTTCCACAACTTCTCCGTAAAAGCTACAAGTTTCATGTATAAATGGTCCAACAGAATTGGACCATTTATATATATGTGCTATCTCATAATGAAACTAAATGTTATTGTTATGATATCAGAATAATATTTTGTAATGCTAACCATGAACTATGATATGCTTTCTTCAATTTTGGCAAAGGGAAAATGGTAGACTGAACAAACCAGTTAAGATGATAGCAAGAGTTCCGTTAGTGCTTTTAAAATATTCACACTCCAAAAAACTCCAGACATTTTGTGGGTAGAGAAAACTTTTTATAGAGCAGAGAAAAGTAAAGGGTGTCAATTTCACACACAAATGTCATCTCTTTTTTCACTTAACTACTAAAACACATTCCAGATTTATTTCCTATGTTCATTATTCATTACTTCTTCCCTTTTTCTTTCTCACTCTCAACTCCTACCATGGATTGACAAATTCATCAGACGTGTAGATGGCTGATGTCCAGATGTTATAAGTATCTGTTCATAAGGTTAAAGTATCGGTCAAAATTCTTTTCAGAGTTATAACTTTTCTATTAACTTTTTGTTTAGGAGATACTAAAGAAAGAGACGGACTTTGTGCTGTTTTTTATTTTCTTCCCTCCTTCCCTCCTTTTCTACAAACCTCATCATCAAGCTAGACTTTCCATGTTTATGGAGACAGGAATACTAAAGTATTAACAAACTTATCCCTTCCTCGGGAAGTGGCATCAATTTATGTATGTGGAAAAGGTTTGGATAAGTCTATGTCATTAGCTATGTGATCATTTTAGTAAACTATTATAAATTATGTGCTATGTTTTTATACCTAAGAAACTACATTTTATTTATATTTTTTTTGCCATGAATTGTCAAGCCAATTACCCTTATTAGCAACTAGTTTATGTGTTGGTATTTGTTTTGTTTTACTTTAAAAAAAAATTGTTGCTATCATTTTATATATCAGTAGGTTAATCATCTTTGTAGTTGATGAAAAATTACATATTATTTCAACTTTGCTAATCATCATGGACAAAAAAATGAAGTGCATTATAACAACAATAATACATTACTCATTAAATGAGCAACATTATTAATTTGAAAATAAAATAAAGCACTGTACAACCATGTATGTTTTAATATTTCTGAAGAAGTTGTAGGAATTGAATAGATTCTGTTTCACTTTTGTTTTTTTAATTGTGGGGAAAGATTGTAAAAGGTTTGGAAGCTATTTGCAGTGTTTTACTTCTTACACTTTTAGAATAGAAACTTGAGCAATAACAGGAAAATACACTTAGTGTTTAAATGTGAAAGAATCTATTTTAATGTTGTTAACTTACTAATAAGCCTCTGTGTTTTAATAAAATCCATTATTTAGCAAAGTGTCATATAAAGTTTTTTGTTATTTTTGAATAACAACTGCTTGTAAGAAAGTGTTGTCTCAGAGTGTTTACTTCCAAAGGTAATCCTTTCTGACTATGAAGGTCATTGGAGAATTAGGATCTGAGCTCCTATTAGACTAAACACTTTATCTATTTTTGCAGTCTGTTTTATTTGTTGTGATCAGTGTGACTGCTCAGATAACATGTCTCCATTTTTATGCTTTGCTTAGAAATCTATGTGTCACCTTCTCCATAGAATGTCAGTGGCTGAGCAATCAGAAATGAGAAAGTAAAAAATTTTCAGACCATTCTGATACAGTATTAGTAACGGTAAAAGATTATGTTTGAATTCAGTGATATAAATTCAGAATAAGCAATCATAGACAGAAGAAGCTGCATTAGCTAGTGCTTATCTAGCCGAAGATTTACACACATGGCTGGTCAAGCTGAATGTTAATATCAGACAATCCAAGATTTGGTAGAAGGACACAGGGAATGCTTAGGCTGGTCCTTTTAGATAAGGAAAGGAATGAAGAAAGCAAGGTGGAAGATTTGCTGTCTCCTCTGTTCTTTCTCCAACTAGTTTTTTGTTGTTGTTGTTGTTGTTGTTTTTCTGTCAATATTTTCATGAACCTTGAAGAAAATAATTTAATATTTCCCAAAACACATTGATTTTATGAATCTGCTTCCATTATTGTAAAGGAAAATGAACATTTTTCCACACTACTAAATCAGGCATTATGAGTCCTCATTTTGAAAACTTAGAAAACTATCCATGCCTAACATAGTCATCACCAGGAAAAGCATTTTTTTAAAGAATTTAATTTAAAAGAAACATAAACAAAAGTTTATTTTTTTTCCTCCCAGTGACAGTTGGAAAGTATTTACCTGGAAATAATATATGATTACAACCTTCCACCCCTGGCTTCACCTGGCTTACAACCCTTTCTGTTTTTGTTATGTGTAGATTTGGCACATGCTTTGGGGATTATTTTCTTACCTTTGAAAAACAGCCATTTTCTTCAAACTGATGGTAGTGTTCAATATGATATGTAATATGATCATTATAATAAAATTAATAATTCTATATAATTAAACAAGTATTTAAACAAATCCAATGAAAAATAATGTGTTTTTTTCTTAATGTCCAAAACCATGGTATAATACCTTTAACAGTTGGTTTGAGGACAAATTTCTGCTTCTATTTTTCTACTACTTTGAGCAATGAAAAAAATGTATGTAATGCAACCATGATAACTTTCAACTTTAGTGCTAGTCTATGTTTTAAAAAAGTATAAGCTATGTCTTTTCCTTGAGGAGGTGATTATAGATTAGGGTTTAGTTCTGTGTGACACCTTAAGTTTCTCAATAAATCACTGTTACTAGATTTTCTTCCAATATATGGGCTTCTAACCCTGGAGGGTGGGGAAGCCAGCTGCCTTGCTTCTTGTATGTTGCAGTTTTCCAATTCCTCCACGCAGTGCACTTCTGTTACATTGTGCTGAGAGGAAGTAAAAAGAATCAGCCCAACAACATACCACCTGTCTAGCTGCTTGAGGAAGAAGGCAATTCTCTTCCAACTTCCAATCTCTCTTCCCATTCACATCTGGACTTATTAGTAAAGAGGGCGGGACATACTCCAAAAGGTCAGAATATTTTTTCTAGGGGGGACATGTAAAAATAAGAAGCCACCCTGGACTTTTGCTCTTTAGAGAAATTAAAAAAAAAAAAAAATCTGAATATTTTCTTGTTTATAACTACACCAAATGAATGAGGATCATTAGCATAAGAATTGATTCTTTTAATGCAGAAGAGTTATATATTTATTAAATTTAACAAAACATTATTTTCCTATACACAGGTACTTTATCACCTATCCAAATATTGTTAAGTATTGCCACAAGTAGAGAGATTAGAAAAAAATAGGGAACATGGATATAAAAGACAACATAATGCAATATTTGAAACTATGATTATCAAAGGAGATCCAGTAACTATGGTACTATATTTATCATAACAAATTGTTCCTCAAATCTTCCATCATTGATAGGGGAGGGTGAGGTGGAGATATGACCATCTCACTTCACAATAACATGTAGTGACTTTGAATGGGGAAAAATATGCCTGCCGATTGTAACATCAAATATTTTATGAGATTCTAGAAATTCTAATCTTGACTAAGTACTAAGTATTGGTATCAGAATGGAACTCAAACCACTTCTAATAAAACTAGTGTATTTGCCACATATAATTTCTGTTATATTAATTAAGGTGCTCTAGGTTTTATCAGGACTCATTACTGTCCTCTAATGTTTTGTTTGTTTGTTTTCATGGTATGGTAGCTACTGTTGGTCATCTATAACTCCTTCTTTCTGGAGTTTGTCAGATATTGGAAAATAATCTCTAGAAAATGAACTCATTCATTGTGCTAATGATTAGTTTAGGAATGGTTGTATGACCAGGGATGGCAAAGAAATATAAAGGGAAGTTTTACCAGTAGAGAGAACTTCTGAAAAAATGTTAGAGAGAGAGAGAGAGAGAGAGAGAGAGAGAGAGAGAGAGAGAGAGAGAGAGAGATACAGAGAGAGAGAGAGAAGAAGCTTCGGAAGCTGTCTCACCACTCCTTCATACCACAATTCTTAATTCTTTCTTGGTTTTAGACATTTTTTATGCTGCTTAGAGATGCGATAAACCATCTTGTAACCTTGGGGAAGATGACCAAGAGCTCCATAATGATGCTGACCCTGATCCCTGACATTATTGAGCCACTGAACAAACACTGGAACTTCCAACATGTATATTTATTATGTTGGGATAACAAATCTTTTATACATACAAAATGAGTATTCTGTTATTTGTTTCAAAGAACAACTGACATGAACAGTAATTTTAATATTGACTATATTGGCATATACATGATCATTGCATTAAAGGATACTTACCCTGTTTCCCTCAAAATAAGACCTAGCCGGACCATCAGCTATAATGTGTTTTTTGGAGCAAAAAATATTATAAGACCAGGTCTTATATTATAGTAAAGTAACACCTGGCCTCATATTATAGTAAAATAAGACCTGCTCTTATATTATCACAAAATAAGACCAGGTCTTATATTATTTTTTGCTCCAAAAGATGCATTAGAGTTGATTATCCAGCTAGATCTTATTTTCAGGGAAATACGGTAAAAGTGCTTGAGGTAATTTGTAGCCTTCTGGCAAAAGAGTGGTTAACTTTAGAAGCAATTTTTACTAGAGTACAGACAAGACATGATGTCTTTAAAACACCAAAGCCAAAACAATTAAAACAGGAAAGCTCACTGATATCTACGGCAGATAATATCACACAACCAAAAACAACAGCCTCACACTAACTCTGGCTCTTTACTGCCATTTTTAATAGAACTTTAAACTTAGTAGGAATGTGGGCTACCTTTCAAATTATGAACAATGATGACTTATCAGGTGACTTGTCATTGCACGAACATCGCTAGCTTCCCAACCCTCCAATCAGCCGTCTCACACTGCCTGACCCTTATGCCAGGGCAACGTGAGTTTTACATTACAGAGTAACTTCACTTATGCTACCAATATTGATGACTGAAGACTGAAGAGGCCAGGAGAGACAAAGTTCTTGTAAGATTCTTTATTAAAGCAAATGACTCTGAATCACAGAAAAGATTAAAGCCTATTATTACTGATTAGAGGTTATTTTTAAGATTTGAGCCTTTTGTTTCAGATTGCCTCATGGTGGCAATCACAAAATTAATAGGATGGGGAACATGGATGGAAGGAAGCCAAAAACAATAAAATGGACTTAAAAACTATAATGGGAAAGAACTTTGAGTATGGTTACTGTATATGGAACAGACTTGAAGTAAATAAATCACATACACCATTTTTTAAACTTTTATAATTGTGAAATTATTACAGATGCACAATAAATTGCAAAGATATTGAATTAGGCCCTATATATTCACCGAGTTTCTCCCAATGGTAACATCTTGCATAATTGCAGTACATTATCCAAACCAAGACTTTAACATTGGTACAATGTGTGTATATAATTCAATGTCACCTTTAATCCATGTGTAGATTTGCATAATCACCGCTGCAATCAAGATAACAAGCTATTCCATCACCACAAAAATCTCCCTCATGCTAGCCCACTATAATCACACTGACACTCTACTCTCCACCATCACAAACTCTTGGCAAACACTGATCTGTTTTCCATCTCTATGATTCTGTAATTCCAAGATTTTATAGAAATAGAATCATTCAGTATGTAATCTTTCTGGATTAGCTTTTTCACTTAGTATACTTCTCTGGAAAGTCATCCAAGTGTTGTATACTTTAATAGCTCATTTTTATTATTCAGTACTGTTTAATGGTATGGATGTACCACCATTAGTCTAAGCAGTTGCTCACTGAAGGACAGTTGAGCTGTTTAAATTTTTTTGAAAAATTATTTTAGCTACTATGAATAAAGCTACTATAATCATTCAGGTACAGATTTTTCTCTGAACATAAGTTTTAATTTCTCTGGGATAAATGTCCAGGAATGTAAGTGCTGAGCCAAATGGAAATTGCATGTTTAGTTTAAAAAAACAAAACAAAACAAAACAAAAAACTGACAAGGTGTTTTCAAGAGTGGCTGTACAATTTTATATTCTGACCTATAATGTATAAATGTTTCAGTTCATATCCTTGCCAGAATTTGGTGTTGTCACTATTTTTTTTTTAAGTTTTAACCATTCTAATAGGTGTGTAATGATATCTCATTGTGTTGAATTCTCATTGTGTTGAATTTGCATTTCCCTAATGGTTAATAATGTTGAACGTCTTTTCGTGTGCTTATTTGCCATCTGTATATACTCCTTCATAAAATGTCTCTTCATGTTTTTTACCCATTTTCTACTTGTATTTATTTTTTCTATTGAGTTTCGAGAATTCCATATATTCTAGATCCTAATCTTTTATTTGATTTGTACTTGTGGTTTGGAATTTTTTTCCCGTTTGTGGCTTGGGTTTTATCCTCTTAGAGTTTTTCAGAAAGTAAAATTTTCTAATTTTATTGATATTTTTCTTTTTAGGGATTGTACTTTTGATATCAAAATTCACTAGCATGTTGTCCTCAGGACCTGAGGTCTCAGTCAGTCATCCTTCGTTTTTCTACTTCTCAGAGTTGTTTAATGTCTGTTTATATATAATGGACAAGGCTTCGTGGCATGCTTTCATAGGAATAGGGAATAGGGAAACATATGCCTATTACAACTTCCAGGATGCAAAAACAATCCTATATTAAATTTGTGAAATAATTTCTCATGAAAAAAACACCACTTACATTGTCTTGAAAATAAACCCTGTGATAGTTTGGTAAACAGTACAATGACTTTTTATAGTTAGCAGGCCAACAATCTGTCCATTCTCCCCTATATCCAATTCAGGCATGTCCATAGAAGACGATACATGCCCAGGTGGTCAACCCAAGGATTACCAGAACTATAAGGAGATAGCCCTCCTGTAACATCTCTCTCTGGGGTTAATCTGCTGGAGCAATCATCATTATCTTGTTACAGAAGCTACAGAAACTCTTACCGTTAGTAGCCACATAATGCCACAATTCTCATATTTTTCTGATAAATCTGAACCTCCAAGAAGTAGATAGGCACTATTAAGCATAGTTAGAAAGCATAGCTAGTTTTCATAAAGTCTAAAGTTTTCTATTTCCATTATCTTAAATTCTCTTACATCATGTCTTTGACTTCTTTGTAAAATTAAGTAGGATTTATTCCCCAAAGCATTACCAGAGTATGGTGGGTACTGAGAGATTCAATGCATTTCCACTGACCAAGTGAAGTAGGATGTAAGTAAATTTTCATAAGTAGTAGCTAAATACTTAGGAAACACACGTAGCTAAATAAACACGGTAGAGTTGTCTCGAGCATGGCTGCAAAATGTGTTATCTTACTCTGTAGAAAAGAAAACAAATCACTATTATTTTCTATCTAAATGTTTAGTCCATTCCAGCTGGTGAAACTACACTTGAATAGCCATTCAACTCAATAGCCCTGTTCTATAGAGGGTTATCCTGTCTGTTACAGAAAGAATAGAGCCTGTTGTTGAAATAGTTTATCTCCCCAGTCTTTAAATATGTATGAAGGGAAGCTGTTTGTTTTGATATATTGGACTAATAGTGTTAATAGTTAAACAGTTCCTTGGTTCCTCTTTTATTCTTAAAGTAACACTTCATTAATATGTGAAATATAACATCACCTTTGGTCATATTGTTTTAGTTTGTTTGGCTGCAGGCTTAATGTGACAGTCTTGCATCGATTTACATAGTGAAGACTATATTTTGCTGCTGAAGGGGACTAAAACTTCATGTTTAAACATAGGCATTTTTACAAGGAATACAAGAAAAAGAATAGCTAGAATCCAGAGATTTTAAATGACAATTAGATATGAACTATGTTAGTATGTCTTAAGGTTCTTCTCTTTGACTAAGCAACACATACTAGCTGCTTCTTAATAGTCAGAGATCATTAAACTGACAGAGATTGAAAACTGATAGGATTGAAAAGCTTTTGAAAATTAAAAATTGGAAATCTTTTAGGATTAGTGATACTTAACAAATTGCTATCATAAAGTTAAATCCAACATTATTACTCATATGCCTTTCCTTCACCATTTTTATGAGTAAAACTTCTGTATTTACCTTTTATGGAAAATTTCAAATATATACACATGTATAATGAATAGTATAACTAATCTCTAATTATCAATTCAGGGCCCACATTGTTTAATTTATATGCCTACCCATTTCTTTTCCTCTTGAATTAATATGAAGTAAGTCCCAGATGTCATAAAATATCCTTAAATCAACAGCTAAAGCAGAATTAGAATTATGGTGAATAACAAAGACTATCATCAGTCAGAAAGAAAAAAAAAAGTTAAGTGAAATAATATATATTCCACAATAATACCCAGTTTAACTGCATGTACTACTGATTTTCCTTAGAATCCCCAAGATGGGAATAATTATCATCTTGTCAATCTACTCTGATTATGATTATTAATGTTACTTCAGAAACTTGTAGTATCATTAGTTGAGAAATACATTGCGAGACAACTCCTACCATCCTGGAATTTACATTGTGTGGAAAGGTTAGTAAGCATGGATAAGAAAACAGCAGTGATGATAAACCATATATTAAACACACACTTTGACTTTTTAAAAATATTAAGACAAGAGGAATGGAACACTCCACGTCCTTACTTATCATCAAGTCTTCTTACCCATCTGTGTGCAGATGTATCAGGAGTCACTGGCTCAGAATGTAGCAGTAAATGCCCATGCATAGTTTTGGAGGTAGTGACCATGGATA
Source organism: Rhinolophus sinicus (assembly GCF_036562045.2). NCBI lineage: Eukaryota > Metazoa > Chordata > Mammalia > Chiroptera > Rhinolophidae > Rhinolophus > Rhinolophus sinicus. The sequence continues at coordinate 18,892,183 of NC_133754.1, read as the reverse complement.
GATTTTACATGCTTTAAACAATGAATTATGTAACTTGCAGACACAATGTTTAATTGTGAACTGTTCTTGATGTTTTGCTGTTGACATTTCTAAACCGATTACCTGAATATATGCTAACATAAGTAAAAGATATATACATATATTACAGAATAAATATGTGGTACATGAAAGATGGCTTCACATTCTTAGGTAATGCTCCCACTGAAAAGTGAGGTCTGTGACCCCTCCCTTAGAATCTATGACAACTTGGCAACTAATTAAACAAAAAGTATAAACAAGTGACAGTTCCTGTTTCAGAGCCGATGCCTTACAGAACTGGCAGCTTGTACTTCCTGTCTCTTGAATACTCATTCTTGGAACTCAGCCACCATCTTGTGAGGAAGCTCATGCTGCCCCACGTGAAGGAGAACTCGAGTCCTGCTGCTAACGGCGGCTAAGATTCCAACCGACTACCTGTGTCAATGTACCTACCATGTGAACAAATCATCTGAAAATTTTCATCATCTCAAGTAGAAATGCTGCATCTCAAATTGATTAAAGCAGAGAAGGAAGGTCTTAAATTGCAAACTCAGGAGCTAAATAATTTATTACTGTTGTTTTAAACCACTAAGTTTTGTTTGTTGTGAAGCATTAGACAATCCAAGAAGAATAAATCACATAAATTACTATAAATGATAGGCTTTATGAGGAACGGCTATTTTTGATGCTTGCTCTGCATTCCTAGACATTTACCATTATCATTAAAACATCAAAGTTTTTGATTGTTGAATATCCTGTGTCCTCCTTAATAACTCTACAAATACTATATACTGCTCTTCAAATTCCTTTGTATTTTTTTCCCTGCATGCCCTATCTTCCTTTGCCTTACTATTTTTAAAAAGTCGTAGTGTGTGTTTGATATATTTTTAAGCTCATATGATCTGGTGTCAAGCTCTCCTATACACTGGTTATAAAATCTTTGGAAAAAAAAAAGAAACATGTTTTTCATCCCTTGAAGGATCATATTTGTCACATAATCAATGTATATTTTTGAATGAATGAGTGACTTAAACAGTTTGTTGTTTAAGGTTCTTATTCAGTGAGTCTAAATAGTATTTCTATCTAAATATAGCTCACTATAGTAACTTTAGATACAGTAATGTATACTTTTTCAAATACAATTACTTGAAGTAGATTATAATATAAATGATTCACTTTTTTTTACAATGAAGACATATGTTGAAATAAAAACCAGTAGGGTACTTGTAAGTTGCAGATTTTTACCTGAAGAAAATAGCACAAATCAGTCCTATTATCCAGTATTTTTAAGGGAAACTGCAAATGCAGGGATGTTGAGGAGAGAAATGAAACTCCAACTTTTATCTCTAGATATTTTCACTTAGGTACACATAGCTAGGAGCTAACATAAGGAGCCCGAAATAAGAAATAGTACACCAAGCAAGTTCCTGTCAGGAGACCAGAGAGAACGTCATTATTTTAACCAAGAGAATTTAATATAAGGAATTGTTAAGCAAGCATTAGAGAAAGGAAAAGACAAAAAGGGGATACTAAGTAGTAACTGTAAGATGTAGTAGCTACCACCACTCGGGGATTACTGAGCCTTACAAACTTTGAGGGCTCTGTCAAACTGGGCATTTGATTTATGAGAAAGGGGCTCAACAGGTCACAACTTGTTTTCTTGAGGAAGGATGATGGGATATATTTTGGGAATATAGGAGTAACTCAATCTGAAGCCAACTGCTGTTGGATGAACAAACTGCCTCTGTCAGACTGAAGAACCACTGCTGGAGTTTCACAGGAAAAGGGTCCCTTTTCCTCTAGCATTTAGGTCTCCTTCAAGCTCCCTGTGTTAGCAGAGTCTAGCAAGGATTCTGCCTGAAAACCTGAAATGTGTTTTCCAGCGTCCCAGTCCCAGCATTACATAGCAGAGTATAAGATGCTTGTTTTGAGGCTGAGGGAAAATACCTTAAAAACCAATCCATATGGGTTATAAATAAAACCATTCTACATTTTTCATCCGTGTACATTATCAGTCACTAGAGTCTCTCTTTTACATTTCCTGTCGTTTACTATCCCCCTTTCAGAAGGTGGTTTCTCATACAGGAAGGGTATTGAATGTTTTTCCCCTAAGTAAAGGAAGAAATGTGAATTTCAGATATAATGAGTGAATATGCAATTAATCTATCTGAATTTTTCAGGATTCAATAAGCTTGGACCAAATTAATAGTGCATTTGGATGCAAGCAGAAGTTTATATATACATTATAACTATTTGCATTGCTTTGCAATTAGAGGTGGAAAAGCAATGCATAGAAAAGACAAAGGCAAAAGGTGAAAAAGTAAATAAAAATAAGTGTCAAGTATGAATAAAAAGCAGATGATAGAATGAGCAAAAAATTTGATATTGACAGATTAGTTGAAAGGAAACCAAGAAAAGCAGTGTAGAACTAATCCTTTGTAATTTAAGTGCAAAGCATATTCTTAGCCTAATGGAAATATATTTTAAGTGAGTTCAGAAAAAAAGCATAATCACTCTGACTTAAGAATAAATTATTCTACCTATGCTTCTCTGTTCCCTGAGAGGCTCAATAAACTATTTTTTTGTGTTTAGTGGGTTGTAGCTTTGTATTCATTCAGTTTTGACATCTGTAAGAATGGGCATATCCTCAAAAGTTTTGCTTTACAGAAAAACATTACCAGTTTGGTAGAATTTATTACTTATAGAATTTCACTCCAAGTAAGAGATAAAGTATGTTTGTAAATCCGTTAGGTATTGGGATATTATTTATGAGTGAGAAAAGTAAAAACTGAATATGGTATAAATTCTGCAAATCTGTGACTCAAGTGAAAAGTCCATTCTCTTAATTCTTTATCTGTCCGTCAATTCTATCTATCTATCTATCTATCTATCTATCTATCTATCTATCTATCTATCTATCTCATCTATCATATCATATACCTTTGTTTATATATGTTACATTTTTGTACAATAACAGTTCACACAGTCTGAAGAATGTTTCTGTAAATATGACAAACTATTACACATCCAGGTAATAATCCTTATATATTCTAATTTTGTTTTCTAGGGTGAGCTGATCCTGTGAAGGGCCAGGCATGGCCCTTGACCCTTTGTTCATTCCTGTCTGGGCAATGGCTCAGCAGATAAGGATTTTGACTGATAATTAATGCTATAGCAACTAGGCTCAATCCAGCACATAATCTGGTTTATAATGTACATAATCAGCAATAATTGTGTTTGCCTCTCTGTTTCCATCACCACCCATGAGTTTTTGTTATCATTAGAAAACATGAACATTTTTACCATTCTTCCTAATATTTTTCTTACCTTGTGTTAATACTTTCTCTTACCTTAATTTTCCTGTACAAACATATCAAAAGAAGAGTAAACCTGCCTCCCACATCATTTTTTTTTCCAAGGCCACTATACTTGGAAGGCTGGTGTCTATCCCAAATGCGTAAAACAAGCAAAATCTTCCTTTTCTACTACATATTATGGTTTTAGTCTATAAAGTACCGAAGGACTGTTTCTGTTCTATTTGGGTACTCGGTTTCATGGTACGTTGGGTGAGAGAGTAATGCATGTATGAAGAGTGTTCCTTAACAGCTTCAATATTTATCATTTAAAATAAAAGGACCCAATTTCATATTTATGATTTTAATTGGGAAGTCTTCATTCAATTAAACAATGAAGCAGAATCTATAAATTTGAGTCAATTTAGCCTGTTAGTTTGGTAGTTGCAAAAATTTTATAGGTCAAGGTAAAAATGACCAGGTAGCTCCATTGCTTATCTTTACTGCATATAAAACATTAAGATATTTCAGAAACATAAAATTCCAAAATACTAACTACTTTTATGAGGAAAAAAAGAGTGTGAACGAGCTCTCATTATCAAGTTTACGTGTTTAATAGAAACACAATTAAAATATTTGAAATTTACAAAGTTAAGAGACAGAAAAAAAAGAGGAGCTATGGAGAGAAAAATAGCAAAGGAAAAGAAAAAAAAGAAACAAAAGAATGAAAAGAGAGAGGAGAGGAGGTAGAGAATTGCTGGGAAAAGTAAGCGCAAGAGCAAGCAGGTGAAAAAATATATAAAAGTTATTGCTAAATGATGTCTGAGGTTTCATCTGCTTCCCTATTGAACAGAGACTTTGCAGAGTCTTAGAAAATTCACTAGCTTAGAGGTTATGTGTATATATATATATATATATATATATATATATATATATATATATATAGTTTTTTTTAATAACTGAATTTTCTAATGATGTTAATCAGGGTATAATTTCTTGTGCATGAAGCCATTCCAGTATTTTAGAGCTTTATATAAGTATTTCTATTTCCTTCAGATTCTAAAATTTCATAAAAGCCTAGATTTTGCCACTTTTAAACTACCCAACACATTGTAAATTAATGCGCCACTTTCTTGTTAAAATCAGCCTTGCATAAAATGATCTATAGCTGAACAGGAGCAATAGCAAAGGTGTGAACTACTTCAGAGAAGTGCTAACTTCAGAGCCCAAATGAGAACATTTAAATGCTAAATTTTTTCAGCAACAGCAAACAGATGTTTCTGCAAAATATCTTTTTTTTTCATGTTTTTCAAACTGCTTTTTCTATGTACATTCGCTTCTTCATTCTTCAAACTTAGACTTCCCTGCCACTTTACCAATTTTCAGTGCCCATTCATCCTTGAAATGTTTCATTTTTACTTCTCAATCTCCTCCTCTGCAGTAATTGCAATGGAAGATGGGTATATGGTTCTGCTCTAAAAAATGATTTCAGTATTAGTGACATGTACCAGGCTGATGGCACTGCAAACTGAAGGCCGTTGTTTTAATCACAGTAACCCAGGCACCAAACAATATATCTCACAGTTGCCTGAACAACTATTATCCATTCTGTTCTGAGAGAAGGGACAGTGATTAACCCTTTGGCTTAAAACACAATTTGTGTTAATTTTTAAAATTGCTGTGAATGATACAGGTTTCTGCTTGGATAGGCATATTGTATTGATGATACCAATCAAATAGCCATTAGATGCTATTGAATTTGAATGGCTCACTAAGGCAGACACCTGCCTACTAATTGTAAGTTCCAATTACATTTGTGGTTGCATAGAAATTAACTTTCAAAAAGAGCATACACACATATTTCAAAGGCAACTTGTATGGTTCTAATGTCATCATTAGCAAATTTTGTTTTCCACAGGACATATAAATTCTAGTAATGTGTCTTTTAAAATGTGGAAGGATTAAAACTGCTCTCCCCATGCAGAAGAATATAACCAATATGGACAATATATCAACTCCAGATTAAATTACCTACTGTCTAAAACAACACCTCATCCCCACAAACATCAACTAATAGTAGTTTTACGGAGTTAAGGGAACAAAAATGTTCCTAAGACTCAGAATGACTAGATTTAAGTAAGACGCATATTCATAGTGAACAAAATAACATAACCTTGTGCAAATTTCTAAATTTTTCGGAGCTTACTTTTGTCAGCCAGAAAAGCATAGGGTGGATAATTGCAGCGTTCTCATACTCTTCCAATATTCTCTGACCAAAATGGCCATGGGGTTTTAAACCTAAAGCAAAACCCTATGGAAAAGTAGAGAGTCTGTCTCAGTAAGTCTTAAAAAGAATATGACCCCTTTGGGTAGTTACAATCACAAGGTTTTTCAATTTTGTGATTTGATGTAGCCTTAAACCAAGTCTCTTTATAAAATATAATATCACTAAAATATAACTTAACCCCACTATTAGAACTTAATTAGTTTTTACTTTAATGGTTTTGCTCATCAAGATTCCCCTTAAAGAGAAAATAACTTTTAGGACACACCATACTCCATGTTTGTCATTAGCTAATATAATAACTCAGATTGGTTTATAGCTCAAACCTGCAGGGAAGGACATAAAAAATCACATGGGGCTACAACCTTGCTTTTGAGGGAGGGAAGGGAATCAGAAAAGGCAAGTACAATTCCTACCATTTCCTAATACCTCAGGAATTAATGTGATTATGGTCTGACTTGAATTCTGATTAGGAAAGGTACAAATGACTGAATGAAGATTTAGTTTGAAGGGGAAAAAAGAGCTAGAAGCTAGAGAGTGAAGCTTGATTATATCTTCAAATATTAGAATGACTGTTAGGGGACTGAGGGATTAAAAACTAAGGTCATAACCAGCACAAATGAGTAGAAATTACATGAAGTAAATTACAGTTAAATATCAGCACAAATTTCTTAATATTTATAGTTGTGTAAATACAGAATAATGTTTGTAGAGGCAATGGTTTCTTCATCCTTGGAAATTTTAAGTAGAGTTTGGACAGCTATTGTCAAAAAAAATCATAGATACAGTTCTTGTTTAAAATTAGCATGTGCCTTATTTTGTAAAAGGTATTCCACAAAATGTTGATTCCAAAATATATGAATCATAAATCTCCAAAGGGGGGGAAAAGTTTCTATTGTCAAATAAGTATGATAAATGCCATTTGAGTAAAATTAATCAGGCAACTTGAATGAACATTTTTCTCCCAAGCTTTAATATAATAACACACTATTCAAATTCTAATTGGGAAACAGTAAGTGCTTACTAAACATAGTTGCCCGTGGAATCCTTTCTGTGTGTGTGTGAATGATCATATGACGTAATTTTTTTATACAATATATTTGAGAAGTGACTCCATATCACAAATTAGACAAGATTTTATATTTTTCTTTTTAGAATTTAATTTGGTTCAAATTATTAATAGCTCTCTTTGGAGTCTGATGTGGTAATTATGATTTAAGTATGAAATATTTTTAAATAATACCACTTTTACCCCTAAATAATATCTCATAGATAAATGCCCAGCTTACATGAAAAATTGGTTGACATCGCATCTTTAGATAGCTAAATTTAATTTAATTTTTTTGTGTGTGAGAGAGTAAGATCAATATTATAAATACACATGATACTTTTTAAGAACACAACATGAATTATGTCAATTAATTCTTACAATAAAAAATATGAGGATGTACTAATATTGTCCTTTTACAGATGAGAAAACTGAGTATAAGATAATTGAAATAATTTGCCAAGACCATAAATTAAAAACAACAACAACAACAACAAAAATGAGTGAGACTCTGTCTTTTTCAACTTCATAATCTTTGTACTAAACTTCTTACTACTTTTCGATGATATCAAATATTCATGATGTTTCTTCAGCAAGCTTTCGAGTAAATATCTTTAAAGGTAGAAAGGCAACTAGTGATCTTAACAATTCAGCTAGTTTCTTATATGAAAACACTGGGGTGGATAAATTATCTTTGGAATTTCTTTCTAGCTTTGTGATAGTAGAGATTAACTGAGAGATAATTTTCATGCAATGAATAAATTTGCACAGTTATTAGCTAAAAAGTTTTCACAGCCACTTGTTTATATAGAGTTCTGTGAAAAACAGGATTGATTTTCATCAATCTGAAATTGCTCATTGGAATAGTCATTGGTGAACACATAAGAATAAACTAAATTATCTTTAAGCGTCTCATCTATATGTATGTAGGAGCCAAATTTTTACTTTTCCTGGAAAATATACATATGATGAACATTAAAAGAGAAGACACATGGTCTTTTCAGAAATTTAACAATTTTCTTTCATCTGGTAGCACTGACAATTTGCTAAGAAACATAAAAATTTTAAGAAAATTAAGTTCTAAATTCAAGGCAATGGGAAAAAGTCTAGCATTACCATATATATCACAAGATAGTTTTAAATTCTTTGGATTGAGTATTTTAATTTTTTGAAATTGCAATGAGTTTGTTAGGATATAACCTAAATTAGCAGTTAGTGCAAAAAGAATGGCTGCATTTTCCCATTCACAAACATTGTCGAACATTAAATCTGCATTCATTATAGATTCATGAGTATATAGTTTTAGTTATATGTTTCCCCTACTTTGGAAAAATAGTAGAAACTGAAATATCAGGAGAAAAGTTCTATCCTCTGTAGAATTTAACACTAATCAATCATACATAAGTTTAAACATAGCCTTGTCTACTTTTTGGACATTTGCTATTTTGCTGATAGTGATATAATGTAAACTTTATTCTGAATTTATATTTAATATTGTTTTCAGGACTGACTAGATTAAGTCAAGCTGTCTATTCCAGAAAAATAAACACCATCCATGATTCTTGATACATACGTGGTCAGAACCCATAAACAAGAAGAGCAATGACCTCATCCATCAGTGGCTATCTCATTTTTTTTTTTGTTTTTTTTGTTTTTTTTGTTTTCCTTGACTTTATTAGAGAAACATTTATATTGACTCGTAAAAATGACTTCAAGGTACTGTGAAGCTCAGTGCCTTTACTTTGTCTAAGACTTCCTGGTAAAACATTCATGTCTGACACATTGAAACCAATGATGTTGTGAGGGGAAGAAGAGTTTGACACCCCAAAATATGACTTTTGGGACATTGGTTATTTTAAGCTGGTTGTTTTTCAGGAATAAAAGACTCAGCAAGAAATGTTAACCCTCTCCCTTACTGCACTAAAGAAATTCAGATAGAAAAACCTGCTCAAACCCTTAGCATGGTCTAAACTAATTGTGGCAGACAAAGAGGAACCCCCAAAGTCTGTTGGACTCCCTCTGTGTCTCATTGTTTCTACTGGCCTGACAAGAATTTGTTTACCTATTGTGTTTTTTGTGTGTTTTTTTCTTTATCTTCTATCTGTAAATTGTCTACTTTCTCTTTGAAGTCCCAGACCCTTGCCTCTCTCTCGTAAGTCTAGAATGGTATATAAACCCAACTGACTGATTTGTCTTAGGCTCTATATTCTTAGGGAACACCCATATGTACTGTCGAAGACACTCAAACAAAGTCTGGAGGCTTTGCTAGAAATAAATGATACAGATTTATTCAAAGGTCTTAGAGTTTGCAAACTGGAAACACAGCTGGCAAAAATCCCAACAGTGTTCTGAAGAAGAGAGAAAAGTTAAAAGCTCTTATGTACAAAGTATATTCTTGAAAATTATCAGGCCGGCATTCCTAGCCTAGGATTGGTCCAGGGTGGTTGTCAGCCAGCTGACAGGCAGTCACGATTATGGATGCAAGTGGTCCGGAAGATGGGTGCCGGGAGATCTGCTTTTGTCAATGGTAAGAATAATAATAATAGATGTCAGATGTATGTGTATGTAAGTTCTTCAGAGGGTAATCTGGTAGTCTGAATGTGTGAGTCCTTCAGGGGGTAGCTAGAGGATTATCTGGAGGCCCAGATGCATATCCAGGCATTGACTCAGGACTGCAAAGTTAAAAAAAAAAAAAGTGCCCAGTCTAGTTAGAACAAGAATGGGACTTTTCATCATGCTAACTATTTTAGCTGCGTGGTTATAGTCACTCCATTTTACATAGTTGTTGTTTTCACTCTTAATTCATTACATGGGTAATGAATTTCGTTATTTCTCATGTTAATCTGTCTCATGCCAATTTGATCATTAAACCAGCCAGAAGAATTAGAGAGGTAGAAAGAAAATCAGCTCATAGCTTCCCGAGGGGAGGATTTCGAAGGTGACCACAATGATATTCAGCAATGAGGCATGCAGCACTTTTTCCAGGATGAGTTCACAAACTTAATTGTCAACATCGTATATACACTCCAATAATACTATGTATCTTATTTAAGTAAAAATATGTATATATTTATAGCACATATGTCTTGGGCATCTAAAAAATATATTTGTACTTTTCCTCACACGTTCTAAATTCTTCTAGTTGGGTTAATGATCAAATTAACAGAGACATATTAACAGGAGAAAATAAAATTTTAATATACACCCATAGGGAATCCACATAAGTATGAAAATTCCAAAGACAGTGAGGCAACATTGGGTATATATAACATTTTGGACAAAGGAGAAGGCAAGAAGGAGGTATTCGATTTCAGAAGTGAGAATAAGTGATTTACAGGTAGTTGAGGAAGAGGGAAACATATGTGGCAGGTAAATTCCTGCTAGGCAACCCAGAAACCATGGGACACAAGGACCCCTGTCTGAAGCCCTTCTATTAATCATACTTAATTCAAACTAGGCTAAGGCAAACATCCTAAAGATTTCCTTCCTGAAACAGGTTTTTCTGTCTGAATATCTTGGGCAGGATATTGGAGAGAGTGTCAAATGTTCCTTCTGAGTCTTAAAATCAGCATCCTAAAAGGCGGCTTTATGGTGGCAAAATTTCAGTCCCCTTCCATCTGCGTAAGGAAATGCATACAATTATAATCCTGAATAGTGCTCAACTGAAGGAGATGATTATTTATGTGAATTTTTACCTTCTTTCATGTACTAATATTTATAAATTTAATACAGTGTAGAGAAAAGCAACAAATATTTCTCACAGTGAATAAATAAGCTGATTCAGCTTTCCAAGATATTTGTCAGTGTGTACAATTCAGTCTGTCTTGCACATAGTTCTTTAAATCTATTAAACAGACACTTATGATTGTCTTCTCTGAATGAGGAATTAGGAACAAAATTGTCCACATGACCTCATTGGGCTGATAATCTATTGAATAAAATAGGTTGGAAACAAGTGCATTTATTTCTTACTTTTTTAATGTTTTACTCTCTAAGCACCAAAGTGTGGACCAAGAATTTTACATATAAAGATTTATTTTCCTATAACTCTCTCTCCTTCCTTTTGCTAGTTCTCAAATACCTTGGCCCTAGGTTATTTTTACTCCTGTACTGCTTATCTTAACTTGTCTTAAAGTTAATGAAAAAGGGCAATATACAGGATGTTTAACGGTTGACTGAATAGATCAAAGTAGTAATAAGAATTAATTTTCATGATGATGTGAATAAAGAACAGAAATCATAAGAATGCACATACTTTAATTAATGTGTGGATTTTAATTATATTAAAAAAGTACCAAAAAAAAAAAAGTACCTTCATGTTTCTCATAATAATGCATAAAAATAACTCAATTCAGTAATGGTAAGATGTAATTCATTATGAGGCAGGTTAATGCAATGTTCTGTTGAACCCAAAGCCACAGCATATTAATTTATGTGCCATTATTTAGGAGGAAAAAAAGGTCAAATTAGTCCTATAAGCAAATTGGGAGATTTCCCTAGTCTTCCAAACCTACCAGATGAAGAAACACCATCTTGCAGCAGTATTTCCTCTTTATGATATGCAATGAAATAAGCAGGAAAGTAATAAAAACCTAGGGACATGTGGGTTCACATTTATCCAGTATAGTTCTGAAACACTCCACAAGAAAATCTCTAGAATTGAGGAAGCAGAAAATATCCGTCCATCATTTTCTTGTACTCTCTCCATAAAGCTGGTTTGAAGGAGGAATTGCTCAGTTAATAGTTTCTATAGAAGCAGTTTAACCCATTTCCTAGGGAACATAGTTGCTTAGGAAACTCAAATATATGAAAGCTCAGAGGCTGTAACTAGACACCTGCTGTTGCACAGTCTCATGCTGCCATTTTTACCTATTTCTTCTCTCTCTCCTGGCTGTTCCCTTACAGGGCAGAAGTACAGAATTGGAAAACTACTGTGGTTCTTGGCACAAGGTGGGGATCATATGAGTTCTTGTGGATTTATCATAATGACCATCTTTGGTAAGTGAGTTGCTTTTGAGGGCAGACTAGGGGCCATTTCCCGACCCTGTAAACACCTTCTGTTTGCCCAGCTGAATAATCTCTGTGGATTTACTATAATCATATTCTCTGGAAACCCTAGCACATTAAGAAATTGTAATTGAATTTCATGAGAGCCGTTTTCCAAAATCTGCCTAATAAAGAAAATTTCAAGGGCATAGGTATGCAAGACACATTGTAAACCTTAGGCTGGTTTCTCGAAAATAGCAATGATGTTTTCCCTTTAAAATGCATAATGTAATACAAAAATAGAATGTGTGTTATGTAAACACTTTGGGATTTTGAATCCATGAATAATTCTTGTGTTAATTAACTGTTTTTATTTTTATATAAAATAAAGGTTGTATGAATATTAAATTGTACATGTGTTTATCTATCTATCTATCTCTATATATATCTATCTTTCTATCTATCTATCTAGGGCTAGTAATGCCTTTTGAAAGCTGACCATGTGCTTTCAGTTAATATCCTTTAAAAATGAGAAATGATGGTGGCAAAATGGGAACACGTGCTGCAAATGTGACTTGTGGTCTCTGCACACCAGGCTGCCACATTTTGCAGCTGTTCAGTAGACATGAGAAACTCAGCAACAGAACCCATGCCAGTGGACTGGGAACCCCTAGATGACACAGCATTCTAAAAGGAGAAAAAAAGGCACTTTGCAATTAACCACCCGCATTCCCTGAGGTTTGAGGCTCAGCATTATCCCTGCCTTCCACATTCTGCCCGTGAAGCGTTAAGAGACTGGCGATCACGACTTTTTCTCAACACGGTTGGATTGTAACACATTACAGTAAAGTTACTCATGTGTTAGCAGTCAACACTCACAGATATTCGGAGAGAAAGAGAAAAGAGTTGCCAAAAACCTAATTCATGCTATCCTTGAGTTAAAGTGAACTTTAAATGTTTTACAAAATATTGTACCTTCCAATTAACTTTGCATGCTTTGATGGTTGATGGAACACGGAGACTATTGTTCAGACACTACCTGCTCAGGGCCTCAATCACACTTCTGCTTTTCATCTTCCTGTTGTGTCAAGGATCCCCTAGGCATAAAAGAGATAAAGCCAAATGTATTTAACTATGAATAACAACAGGCAACAACAACAAAATGGCATGATCTTTTAAAACAATCCTCTAGTTTGGGCATTACTCCATGATCACTGGCTCTCCAACTGGAAAGAATTCCCATCCTCACTACCAGCTCATGCTCCATCTTGGACTTCTAGGATCATATGCCTGTCAGTGACATGTTAAGTGCTGTGCTGATCTTTCTGGAACAAAGACAAATGGCACAATTTGTGCTTTCTCCCAGTACAACAGCAGCTCAAGCAAAGATGCTAACATTCTTCTTCTTTTTTTTTTTTTTTTTCAGTTGTATTTCAATATTTATTAGACACTAATTTTGTGCTTAATTGTCCTAAGTACTACTATGTTTCTCCCAAAATAAGACCGGGTCTTAAATCTTATTTCCTCAAAAATAAAACCGGCTGTTATCTTACTTTTTTGCTCCAAAAGACGCATTAGGGGGTATTTAGAGGAGATGTCTTATTTTTTCATGTACAACAATCTACATTTATTCAAATACAATTATGCCATCTTCTTCTGGAACATCGTCATAATGTACTAAATGTGTCTGTCTGGCTGACGATCTTAACTGGGGCTTATTTTTGGGGTAGATCTTATTTTCGGGGAAACATAGTAAGTACAGACAGGTAACAATGTGAACCAACATCTTTGTGGAGCTCCATCTCAGCTCACAGCATTCCCTCGAGAATTGTAGGGCCTCCCTCTTTTGTGGGACACTGGCTACCTCCAGGGCAGTCTGTTTATTCTAATTTTGCACCCTGGACTTTCCTGTTTTCTATGATATTTGGCTATATTATTGAGGCCTCTCTTTAAGCAGAAGTGAAAAGCTTCTGTTGGGCAGGTCTTTGCTCCTTTATAGTTATCTTGGTGTTTTACTATTAAATGACAAGAAGGTCATAGTGGAGGGTTAGTGAGGATGTGGAGAAAGAACAACAGAAAGAAATATCCCAGAGCATATAAAATCACTTCATATATAATAAATACTTAAGTCTAAACTAAGAAAATGACTCTAGGTCTATGAACATTTCAAACAAGTTAATTTAGTCATTTTTATTTATCCTCAAGTTTCCCATATACTTCGCAAGATTTCAGATTTTCTTTTAAGATACAACTGTACTTGCTTCAATGAAATGTCTTTTCCACAGAGCAACCAAAGGGAACTACTTAACACTGTTTTAAGATCTCACGATGGCCCTGTACAAAAACATCGAGTGTTTTTCCATCATATTAAGAAACAAACTCAAAAGTGTTATAACGGCCTGTTACAATAGTCGCTGTACAGCTACCCCTCAGTTACTGCCCTCCTTTTTGCACCCTGCACTGACTTCTCCTCTCTTCCCCTAGGTGCCCTGCAAACTCCTGCTTCAGATCATTTTCCTTGCTGTTCCTTCCATCTTGAAAACTTTTCTCCAAATAGTTGGTGACCCATTCCCTCATTTCCTTCAGGACCCTGTTGAAGTGTCTCCTTCTTGAGATGCTCATTTCTATTCCCATATATAAATGTCAATATTTATCCCTCTTTATTCCTTTATCCTCCTAATAATGTTATTCTTAGCGTGCACTACTACATGTTACATTATATCCCTATTATTTAATTCTGTTTATCAAATAGAGTGTGCATTCCAAGAAGCAGAGACTCTATCTTGTTCACTGTTGCATTCTGAGAATCTAGAAAACTACTTTTAAAATAACAGATATCAATATATTACTGATGAAAGAAAGGAAGGAAAAAAGAAAGAAAGGAAGGAAGAGATTTCTACAATTAACAAGCAGGATATTGATCATAGTTCTCTTGAGTTACCCTTGAAAACCTTCACAGAATGCCAGTTTCCCAGATTCTTCTGGATGTCTCTTTTTCATGAGAAAAAGTAGCAAACAGGCTTTGAAATACTTAATTCAATAATGGGTATGCATCTTTCAAGTGACCACTCATATTATAAGGACAGTTATTCAATCCTTCTTCTTGAGGACTTCAAAATAAGACACATATAATCCTATCTTATTAATTAACATTGATGTTGTAATAAGAAAAATGCTAAAAATAACTAAAGCATATTCGACTATGTGTTCTGCATTTATTGTTCATTACATTAAAATCAGGTGATAGGAATGAATACGTCTTTCCTGTAATGACTCAAAGAATAATAAAATGAGGGGGAAAACTGGCTTCTGTGTTAGCTTGGCTTCCCTCAAAAATACAGTTAAGAAAATGATTTGTGTGTAGATAGTTTAAGAAGTGATGTCAGAGAGTAGAAGGGAAGAATAGGAGTGAGGCAGGAAAACCAATATAAAGGAAAAACCAATATAAAGTCCACTCTGCACTCAATCCACAGGTATCTTGCATGGTATCCACTCTGTTATTGAGTCTTCAAGGTCCCTCTACAGGTGACATCATATGCAAGAGTTAGTGGAATATGTTACAGTCCTGTTTACCAAAACCAGCCCTAGGGATGTTAGTGATAATTATCACCTCCCTTCTCCACCACCAATTCTAGATATGCCCCCACTTCAAGCAGCATTTCATCTGTACTCAATTGCTTGCTCGATGTGGTTACCCAGAACTTCACCTCTGAGAAGTCAAAGTCTAGAGATCCTGGCTCTCTTTCACCATAGTACAAGGCATGGGAACACCAAGAGAGGCCCGAGTAGATCTCTGATTTACACGCATATCCCCTGCCCCCAGAGAAACTAGTTCTGCTATGTTCCATAGGACAGATGTCCTCACTCCTCTACCCCCAGGAACCAGGAGATATAATCCAGAAGAGGCTAAAGCTTGGGACAAGGCAGCACAAATTCCTTATAGGTGACTGGCAGTGATGGTTAAAAGAAGCCACTATGTATTTAATTATTGGGTACAAGCTCCATGTTTCAAGAAATCAGTTCAATGCATACACTACATTCTGGCAGACAACTCCTCAACACTGAGAAGTATTTTGTCAAAAATGGTGCTTTAGTTGAGTCTTTACTAAGACATTCCATTATTCCATTATGCCAGGTCAGTCTGGATAACTTGTATACGGTAGAGTCAGTAGATGTCATAGTGACGTGCTTTTTATCACATTACCTTCTCTGTAAAATGAATCTTTTAGACTGAACTGATGTCACATGTTATAAGTCTTGAATGTTTGGTGCTGGCACAAACTATGGTCTGGGAAGGCAAATCAGTAATAAAGTAACACTCAATTCTGTTTAGGATAAAATACTGCCCTCTGGGTTGGAAGGGTCTGAGGTAATTACTTTGCCATGAAGTGACTGGGTACGTCTCCTTGAAGGATGGTACCATTTCATGGGCTCCATATTAGTCTCTACTATGAAAATGTCAGACTTTCAGGCATCAGTAGAAGGTAGATCTGGCTTTTTGAGAAGAAGCTCAAACCATCAGGTACATACATAGCCTCCATCCCTACCACAGATCTATTCATGACTTCTTCCACAAACACACATGGTCAACAGCATAAGTTGGCTAATGTCCACTGGTTTGCTCATGCTGTATACTGAGTTTTTGAAATGTGTAATTTATGGTTATCAACTTTAGTGAGCATTAATTTGAGATGCAAAAATCTTGACTCCTCTAAGCCTGTTCTTTTCCCCAGACCTCTTGGACTCTGAACTTCTAATCTCATTGCTTTCAGGTCCCTCATCTACAGGACAGACAATCACCGCTTCCCAGAAAAGTGTGTATCACAGGTCGCCCTTCACAAGTGACTGATCAAGTATAGTACTCCAAGTTGTGCCCAATGAGGATTCCCCTTGTCACTGTATTTTAGTGCCATTCCTCATTGTGTGTTGAACCACATCCCCCAGTTATATGGTGAAGTCAGTCCTAACCTCAGTACCTGTGAATGTGACCTTATTTGGAAACAGTGTCATTGCAGATGGAATCAAGGTAAAATAAGGTCATAATGAATTAGGGTGGCCCCTAATTCGATGACTTATTTTCATTAGAGAAAGCAGAGGGAGATTTGTACACAGACACACACAGGGAGGATGTCATTGACAACTGAACAGATATTGGGGAGGTGTAGTTGTCAGACAAGGAACACCACAGATTTCTGCTAACACAAAAGCTAGGAAAAGGCAGGAAGGATTCTTCCCTCAGCCTTCAGAGGGAACACGGACCTGCCGACACATTGAGTTCAGGCATCTAGCTTCCAGAACTGTGAGAAAATAGATTTATTTTACATTAAACAACCCAGCCTGTGTGCATTGTTATGATAGCCCGAGGAAACTAACAAACTCCCCTCATTGTTTTACACTGCAATGGTTGTACATTTTCACCTTACATCAACTTTTAAGTCAAACCATCTGTGAATTGTGCTTCTGTCAGTCACGAGGCTGGAGCTGGAAGCTAAGGAGGACACATCGGTAAAACAGAGTCTAGGCCAGCTGCTTTTGTCACTTACGTGTGCCCTTTGATCTGTGCAGATCAGTTCCAGAATGTACAATTTCCATTGCACAATGGATTACTTCTGCAACTACCCAACCTTATGGTTTGGTAACCGGACAATACCAGGACGATGGTGGGCAGTTCTGACTGTATAGTCACTTGCTGCTCCTTCATCCATATAACAGAAGCTACATTTCACACAAAGAGTAGTTCTCTTCTGCTGAAGACACGGGTCTGCTATAGAACACCAGCATCTGTGCTGAGACACTCCAGTTAGAGCTTTCCAGAGACCTCATAGAGCTCCTCTACATCACACGGATGCCTTTAGCATCATCGTATCCACTGAGTCATACAACCAAGCTGCAAGGCATCTTGTCCAACAGCTTGGACCTGTTTTGTAAGGCTTACTTTTTGCCTCAAGCTAATTTTTACTCAGAGGATTGGCTTTATGCATTCAAGTCAGGGATTCACTCTTTTTCTTGAGGTACATTCCTCCACGTAGTAAGCAGACCTATGAAAAGTTTCAATCTTTGGTCTGATGAGGTTTTAAGGGTCTAGTTTCTTTCTCTTAATTTCAAAATCCTGAGTATGTTGTTATGTGGGTTTAATCAAGCCAGGGCCTTCAATGAAAGTCTCTCTCTCTCTCTCTCTCTCTCTCTCTCACCATTAATTGTCTGATAACATATGTCCCAAAATACTGCTAAGAGAGGTTGGCTATTGAGCTGATCAGACGTCTCATTTAGCCTTCAATTCTAACTCAGTATACCAATGCAGGCTTTTCTTGAGCTCATTGGTGTGTAGGGTATAAAAGTGCTATTTATAAAGTGGTAGCTTGACTCACTCTCTGAAAATTCTCCATTTGAATAAATCTCCATCTAGGGCAAGATTTGAGTGTTCTTGTTCTCTGGACATAAAAACAAACAAACAAACAACATCAAATTCCATTACAAAGTAACCTTTATCTATAACAATGCTGTTCTATCTTCTCCTTTTAGGTAAGTACATTTCTGAAGTGCCCTAAAACATACATACAGATTTCTCCAACAATTAGGTCTATTTCAGGTATTGCTCAATAATCTCTGAATTTGACTTTTTAATGTGCCAGGGGATTAAATACTGTAGCTCCAAGCAAATTTTTAGGAAGACCTCCTTCCCTACTATTCAACAAAATATACAAAAATAAATAAATAAATAATCCATTTTTGTACACCTGAAACAAAAAAACAAAAAAAAGGAAAAAAAATCCATTTTTCTTAGGCCTTACACTGTTTCATTACTCTCTTCCTGCGAATCCAATGTCCATGACATACACACACTTGGCTGTTCAGTGTGGAAGTATGCCAATATAGGCATATACAGACTTAATTTTTCACCACCACTTCTGAGTTTTACAGGGAACATGCCCAAGGAATAAACACATTTACTATATTGCAAAATGAAAGTGAATTAGACAAAACAATATTTCTTCAAGTTTTGCTTCTGAGCAATGATATCTATAAGAAAACAAAATTTGGCCCAAATCTATTTCTGTGTACGACAGAAGAAATGTAAAACAAAATGTCTGTTTGTTAATAAGAACTTCTTTTTTGCTTATAGACTATGTGGGCAGCAATTGGGCAAGGTGTGATGTGAAATTTACAGATAATTTTGAAATAATTTCATGATATAAGCTTTTTGTTTAAAATAAGATTCAGCCCAATAAATTAGGGTCTCAGCGCCTGCTCCCTGCATAAGAACACAGGTTATGGTGAGGCCAAAAAGGAACACCAACGGAGCCATAGATAGGGGGTTCATACCATTATATTCTCACTAGGCATGGGTTGGAGACACACGGAGCAGGAGCAGCACGATGCGCAATCTGCCGTCTGCTTCTCTGCCTGCCTGCCTGCCAACCAACCAACCAACCAACCAACCAACCAACCAACCAATCAACCAACCAACCAAGCAGCCATGGTGGTTATATCAGTGGCCAATGGCTAACTGGTTACAGGTGATGGCCAACCAGTCACAGCTGAGGGCCATCTACTACCCAAGCCAGCACCAAGGCTGAGAGCCTGGAAACTGCTCTCTGGGACTCTGTCCCCATACTAGTAATAAATTATAATGAAATATATAATTTTCTTCTAATTTTCCTGAATAATTTCCTATGTAATTATTTGGATATATTTTGAAGTTTCAGTTTTAGGTCACGTCCTTGATACTCATTTTCATTGTTCTTTGTCTTTATTATAGTGAAGGGAATAGAACGGAGTACTCTTCTTTCCCCATTCTCCTCGCTGTCTCTCACTCCCTACACTCCTCCCTGCCTCTCTCCCTCTTCCTCTCCTTTTTTTCTACCTCTTTCCTCTATCCCTCCATATCTCTCTTCTCTTAAAACATTTATTGTTTGTCCTATCTGTACTGTCCAAAGACCAAAAGCCTTCTCAAACAAATTGAATGCCTTTTCTTTATTATACTTTATATATATTTTTTTCAAATTTCTCTTTTCTCACTAATTAAAAAATAGAGCATTAGTTTATCTTCATCCTGAAGATACTTGAGATATATATATATATATATATATATATATATATATATATTACTTGTTTTAATGATAATTATGAATGTTTGAAATTAATACAAATATGCTTTGTTTTACATAAGTTTCTGATTCTCAGTGGCTGAGATACAAGGTGTTCATACGTAACAACCCCATTAGAATATTCATAATACTTTGTGTATTTCAAGGAAGTTGGTGAAACAACATGTTCATCCACACACGAATACATAGCTACAAAGATGAATCCCACAGCTTTAATGTGGCTGGCAGGTTTCTAAGACAGTCCCCCAAATTTCCATACATGGGTGCACATGTCTTGTATAATGCCCTCACCTTGAGTTTGTACACAATTTGTGGATATGATGGAATACAAATCCCATGATAAGGTTAGTAATTAGTTGACTTTGATCTAATCTAAAAGACAATGATCTTGGGTTTGCCTGACATAGCCAAGAAAGGCTTTTAAAAAGGTGAAACATTAGAGAGACACTCTCCTGCTGGCCTGGAATACACAGCCTCCATGAGTTCTAACACTTGTATATCTGCAAGGAGGTGAATTCTTCCACAAGCAGCAAACTGGGAAGAGAACCCTGAGCCTCAAATGACACCCTGATCCGGGCTGACAGTTGATGCAGCCTTATGAGAACCACAGTGGAGACCCCTGCTAAGCCTTGCCAGGACTGCTGATTTACAGAACACTGAGAAAACGAAAGGGTATTGTTTTAAGCCACTAAGTTTATGGCAGTTGGTTACACAGCAGTAGAAAATGAACACACTGAACCAGGGTTAGAAAGAAACAGCTCACAGTTGCATACGACCATAGCTGTTTAACATTCTAATTAAATTGATTTTCATGAAAAAGAGACATTATTAAAATATAAGCAATGGCAGTTGTAATATATGTTATGTTATACATGTTAGCTCATGCCACTGTTATAAAAAACTCTATAAGGTAAGCATTAAAGTTCTGAATTGATAAGCAGTACAGGGAGTCTTAGGAGACTTCGCCCTCTTATCAGAAGTGGCAGAGCTGGTGGGCACCGTTCTGACTGAGAGGGATGTGGAAGAGCTCTCTGGCAGACAGAACCCTCTGGTGTCGTTTCCAGCCCACACCGTTTTCACCTCAGTATACCATATTTCGTTATTTATTGGAAATTACATATAAAAAAGGTATCCTCTTCTGCACTAGGCTGCTAAGATCAATAAAGCATGAACCCAAAATGAAGGATTTTAAAATCTAGTGGGAAAAAACAGACATGAATATATCTGCCAAGGTCTAATGAAACACTGGCACCTTGGGCGTATTTATTTATTTATTTGTTTTGGTGAGATTAGAAAACACGCAGAGAAGCCATGGCAACTGAGCTAAGCCTTAATGACTCCAAATGATCTTTCTGGTAGAAAAATTGGGGCAGCAGTCATTTGGGGTGAGGAAATAAAATGTATAGAACACATTTGCAGAATGTTGAGTAGACAGGGACAGGGGAAATCAAAGTTATAACTGAGTTTCATGTCTTAAATGTATGCTTCCCACATTGTTCTCATGTTTCCTCTATTTCTCTCTTTCTCTCAATCTCCCCCACTCCTGTTTTACCTGGTTTTTGCACACTAAACTGAAATTTGGGGGATCATGGTGTCACCACCGCATTTTGGAAAACACCTCAAAATAACATTTTATGATCCAGTTACACACACACACACACACACACACACATACATACACACACTTATGTGCTTGTAGTTTATTATCAGACTCATGGTTGATGTTTAAAACGTATATTATTTATTTTCCTTTCGACCTTGAAATTTAAAACTATCTTTTGAGTAATATTCTCGATTCCTACTGCTTCATGGAAAAAAACCTAAGTACTAAAGACAAATAAATAAACAAGTTTGGAAAGAACACTGATATTGTAATGTGTGGGAATGATGATGGTTAGGAAAAAGCTGGAGGAAAATATACTAGGACAAATTAAATAAAGAAGATGTGCTGTCAAATAGTAAGTCTTAGCGAATGAGACAGAAGGATATGCTAGGAAGTGACTGAATCTGACAATCAACTACAAGTGAGTTAGTTATAACTGGTGGTCAGAGAAGGGTTTTCGAAAGAGATAAGACTTGAACATATATATTATAAATTATCAGACCTATCAAATATATAGTCTAGATAAGTTATCTCTGGCTATGAAGACCTTCTGTTTAATTAAATATAGCTTTTAATGAAAGGAAAATATTGCAGAAAAACCTTACTCTGTACAAGGAAAATATATTTGTCTAATAACAAGGAAAAAATAAGACAAAATGCTTTAGAGGTCCCTATTAATTCATTATAAAAAGAAAAAACTGCCTAAAATTACTATGTGATCATAGGCAATTCTAATAGGCAGAACACATTCATCAAATTAATTTCCCTGTTGTATTCATATTATCAACAACAAATAAACTAGATGAACTAAAGTGAACTGAAACAGACCTGTCAAATTTTCCAAAGTTATCATTTAGGGATTTTTATAATTCAAACCCTTTATACAAAGGTGTCATTTTTGCACACACTTTAATTTTACAAACTCAGTCATGTATCCTCTTTATGAGTTCTTTCCTTTTTTATCCTTAAAAGAAAAAAAAAAAATAAAGAGTAAAAAGTCCTTCACAAAACACTGAATCACTTCACTTGTGGGAAAAGTCAGAGTAATACACATCTTGTAGCAACTGAGAAGAATGCAGGATAGGCTATTTTTGTGCTCACTGAAGAACTATAAATCTTTTGAAATTTTCCCACTTATCATTTTTTGTATTCTATCTATGTGGTATATTAAATTCATATATAATAAACTTGAAAACCAGTCATTTTACATGAAACTAATTATGTTTGGGAGAGACCCAGAGGACAAATTTACCCAGACAGAGTACTGTACTTCCAACACCATTTACTTGTACTGCTGTATACACTACAACGCCTCAGTGAAAAATCACATGTACAGCTAGTGCCTTAACTTCCTCACTCATTAGCAGTTATTTTTTTTATGTTGCTGTTGTTGTTGTTTATTTAATTCTTTTAGAAGGACTTATGAAAAATGCTTCCCAGATTTGTATAGGTAAAAGTCAGCATCAATTTAGAAGTTATAATTATGTACACACCAAATAATATTTCACAGTTAATTAATCCAATTGATGAACAATAAGAAAAGCACCGCTAAATATAATCATGTGATAAGGTGGAAGAGGAAGTGAATAATTTTATTCACTCGCTATTCAAAACAAATCAATGATCAAATGTACTTAAAAAATGTACTTAAAAATATACTTAGATGTACTTTTAAAAATGGTGAATTCACTGTAGAAAATGATTACTTACGGTACCATTTTTAAAACTGTGCTTCTAGTATGAAGTTGGAGAGGCAATATTTTGGAATGATATAATTCTAATATAATTTAAGAAAATTTACATTTCTGCTGTAGGAAATAAAAGCTACTCTTACAATTATAACATAAAATGTACAGTTTTCCTTCTGTGTTAATTTGTTTGACAGTGGCAGAAAAAATATATATACTATATGAACTATATGTGATTTTTTTTAGTAATAATAGAACTGTATTTTTTAATGCTAAATGTTTATTTCTCTTATTTTGAAAAAAAAATATGCCCTATCATCTCATTAATTATGAGATGATGATAAAAAAAATGAAAATAAGTGTCACAATATATAAACCATCATGCCTGTAAATAAAAATATATATGTGCAAAAATTATATATATTATACATATTATATATATGTGTGTGAGTGTGTCATGATTAGAATAGGAAAAACGTGTTAGTTTCTGCATTTCATTACTTTAGCATTATGTAAATTTTCACTTAAATAATTCCAATGTTACAAATGAACTTAAACGAGCATCTATGTTCTTTAATAAATCTCATAACTTTTGCATGTTGATCAAGTATAAAAAATTTTAACGTTATATGTGGGTATGTAGATAAAATGTCTACTTTAATGGATCTGGAGAGAAGAAATAAAAGGAACATTTTATATTTCTCATCATGAAAAGAAGAGTTACTAAATTAATTTTCAAATGCCAGCAAAAAGTAGCCACACAGAAGCTAGTCCAGCAAATGATTATATTAATATTACTTTCCAATTAGAAATGCTATCTCATAACCAGACCTTCATTATTTCAAAATAAATGTTTAAAAGCATAAAATAAGTTTATTTTGAAGGTTAAGTGTACTCAATTATGTACGCTTACGGTACACAAATAAGAATTAAAGGTAGAGGCTCTGAAGCATCAAGGCTTTAGAATTAATATAACATGACCAAGGTAGTGACAGAGCCAATGACTCACTGCCCAGGCTGAATAAATACAGAAGTAGCTAAAGAGAAACTGCCAAGGTCAAAGCTCAGTGCTATTTCAGATGGATGTTATTCTCTGTACAGCAGTCACTCTCTGAATTTGCTTCCAGCTTTCCAAAAGGAATTGGTGCACTGCAGGCACTCAGGAGGAATCTGCCAGATTTAATAATAATCAAGAAGATTCTTAAATAAATGTCTCCAGAAAGAGAAGCAATTGAAAAACTTAAAATTAAAGACTACTTGAACTGTGACTCCTCTCGGAAAGCACACCCTGCTTGTCTCATTTTAGAACAAAGGTACAAAAGAAGAATCCGGTGGAAGCCCATGGAGATTTACTCGTTGCAGCCAAAGGATCATCACACGCCTGTCAGTGGCCTGGGTCGTTCTAATAATGATACAGCAAACGTTCTGGGGAAATACAAATGAGGATAGGAGCAAGTAGCTTTGAGTCACTGCTTATTGGTAGAGATTTATTTTCATTTTAATGCCATTAGAAGGCACATGTTCAGCTTCCCAAAATTTAGAGTGGAACATTTAGTAAAGCTGTGATGTTGAAGGGACAGACGGTGGGAGATAAGTATATTCCGTGAATGCTTCAAGTGCTTCATATTATCAGTGTTCAGGTATTTTTTTTTTTTTTTTTACTTGCTACCATTTTCTTTTCTTCTTTTGAGATTGTAAATGTATTCCTAACTTTGGCTGTCACTTAGCCTTTCGCATAGAATATTTCCAAGTGACACCTTGGAAAACTGTGACACCTTGTGCATATTTTGGTTATTGATACAATTTTGACATTGCAGCAAAATCAATAGAATTTTTGAAACTTCCAAACAGTGAAAATTACTCAGGAAACACCCTAAGCCTACTCAAGAAATTCAACACCTCACCTCCTTTCACCATCATGACAGCCACTACTTCTCAGAGAAATTTTCATCCAATGTTATTACTCATTTAATAGCGTGTCCATGAGAATTGCAAATATTTCACCTAGGAGTACTATTTTCTTTTTAAAGGAGGGCGCAGCTCACAGTGGCCCATATGGGGATTGAACTGGCAACCTTGGTTCTATTAGCACCACACTCTAACCAACTAAGCTAACCGGCTGTCCCCTAGGAGTACTATTGTAAACATATCAGTCATATGTAACTTATAATATATTTATAAACTTGAAGTAAAATCACAGGGGTCTGAAACAATGGGCATGTTCTAGTTTCTATTTGTGTATAACAGATATCCCAGATGTGTAAACTCTGCATTGCCCATTCATTAGATGCAGGTTGACCACAGAAATAGGACGTGACTTTGAGTGAGGTGATTCTCTTCTGAAGGTCATTTCTAGGTAGGCAATCAGTTAAGAGCTGTCATTTTCCAACACTCCTAGAAGCTGTGGGATCACTTCATTCCAAAAGGAAAAGGCTGGGGTTGGATCTTGCTCAACAGCATCTTCTTTTGCTACTTCCTAAATTTGTTTCAAATCCTTCCACTTCTCTTCAGTCTCACTGCCACCATTCTAGTAAAGGCTACAGTCACCTCTTACGTGGGTTACTGTGATGGCTCTTCATTCTTCTCAGCTTAATTTTTTTTCCTTCACTGTATACAGAGTTAATGTTGCAAATAACAAATGTCTTTGTATCAGACACTTCTTAATGCCCTTCAATATTTTCTCATTGCCCTGTTATAAAGTAAGACATTCTAAGTACTTTTACAAGGCACATTATAGCCTTGCTATTTCTTTATCTTTACATACTCATGCTCTCCCACACTTTTCCTCATTCTTTGTCTCCAACTGAAGGTTTCCTTTTTCTTTTTTAAAAATGTCATCTAACAGGCCTTGCAATTTCCATTATCAGAATTTTCCGATACGTTATTTTTTCAGTTTGAAACACCCTCGAACTTCATTTTCCTCGCTTCCCCTTGGCACAGTAAGTGCTGACCAATGTTTGGAAATCCATTTAAACAAGTGTTCCAGATTTGCTTAGGAAACCACAACATCTTTTTCTATACCCTGATAATCAGTAAGATGTTGAACGTTACAGAACTAAAGATAGAGGCATGTAAAACTTCCTGAAAATTGCTATTGATGCATTAAGTCACAAGACACTATCTATGTCTGACTCCCAGTACATTTTCAATAAATACTTGTAAATAAGTAAATAGGCCAGATAACAATATGCTTAATTATTAGAAACCTTCTATTTATATCTGTTCATTTTATCCAAGTAATATGAAAGACTTGTCAAATTCCTGGGAAATTTTTAGATAACTTACATCAATAACAATTGTTCCCAAGCATGAATAATTCTGCCCTCCAGTGCAGAAACAGTTTGTCACAACCCCAGTGTGTGGGAAAGAAGGGAAAGATTTTTCTAACATCTAGTTGGTTGAAGCTAGGAATCAGGAATGCTGCTAAACATCCTACAATACACTGGAACTTTCTTTACAACAAATACATGATCAGGCTCAAGATACCAACAAGGCTAAAATTAAAAACCCTATCTATAAAATTTCTCTGATTAACTATGGCAAGTGCTTACCACACACACACACACAAAGAATGAAAAAGGAAGGAAGGAAAAAGAGAAAAGGTAAGAGGGTGGAGGGAGGGAAGGATAGGAAGGCAGAGGAAAGGAAAGGAAAGGAAAGGAAAGGAAAGGAAAGGAAAGGAAAGGAAAGGAAAGGAAAGGAAAGGAAAGGAAAGGAAAGGAAAGGAAAGGAAAGGAAACTAGTAAAAGGAAGGAAGGAAGGAAGGAAGGAAGGAAGGAAGGAAGGAAGGAAGGAAGGAAAGAAAGAAAGGAAAGGAAGGAAGGAAGGAAGGAAGGAAGGAAGGAAGGAAGGAAGGAAGGAAGGAAGGAAGAGAAAAGAGGAAAGAAGAATATGGAAGGAAGGAAAGAAGGGAGAAAAGGAGGGAGGGAGTGAGGGAGGGAGAAAGAAGAAAGAAAAGAGGAACAGAGGTGTACTTGTTGGTACCTGATCTTTGTGTTTCTTTGTGCTTTTATGCTAGCTCTTAGCAATGACCTCTTCCCTTCTTGTCTTTGTAAGTTCTCAGAGGCATCTATACTTAATGAAATTTTCTTAAATCTTGTCTGTCATTTTCCACAATTTAAGCAGCCCGACAATTTTTGTGTGTGTAACATGCCATTGAGCAAATTCTGATTCCTGAGGACACTGTGAATGAGTGATGCCCTCAATGTCTTGTCCTCAACAGCCCTGCTCAGCTCCTGTAGACTCATGCCTATGGCTTCTTTCATGGAATCAATCCATCTTCTACGTGGTCTTTCTCTTTTCCTGCTGCTTCTGTTCCCCCCAGCATTATTGTCTTTCACAAGGAGGACAGCCTTCTCATTATGTGCCCAAAGTAGGAGAGCTTCACTTTTGTCATTTTTTCTCCAGTGATGTTTCAGGCTTAATTCTCTCTAGGATTCACTAGTTCACATTTCTGGTGGCCCGGAGTGTTTGTAGAGCTCTCTTCCAATACGTTATTTCAAATGAAATCTCTCTCTCTCTCTCTCTCTTTTTTTTTTTTTTTTTAATCAGCCGTCTTCAGTGTCTGACTTTTGTATCCATACCCAGTCATTGGGAATACAAGGGTGTGGATGTCATTTGGTATCTAATGACACATCTTAACTCTTGGTGATCTTTCCTAATTCTTTAAATGCCACCCTTCTGAATCCCAGCCTTCTCTTGATTTATTGGCTGCATCTCTATTTGAATTAATGACTAAACCGAAGTAATCAAAATCTTTAACAATTTTGATGTCTTCATTGTCTAAATTAAAGTTGTGTAACTTGGTAACTTGTTGTTTACACAGTAATAGAAAAGAGTCAGCAGGGAGGGCAAGAATGAAAATACAAAGGATAGAGGAAAAAATGGCATAAAATTGTGAAAAAGCGCCTCCATTGACAAAGTATGGTTAAACAGTCTAGATGCAAATTAGCATATTGGTTTGGTGACAGAAGTAGAGGTTGGTTTATGAAATAATTTCTATTTTAATATAAAGATTAATTCAATAAATATGTATCTACACTATTACAGATATTATTGAATGGGTGAGAAAAAGGGAGGAGGTGAATTTAAGGATAATTTAGGGCAATTTATGGAAACTTGTGCAAAATAATAAAACAAAACAAAACAAAAACACAAAATACTCTTTTAAAGAATGAGACTGAGAACTGAAGGAGTTGTGAAAAGATGACAAGTCCTGATTAATGTTCCAGTTGAGGTTGGGTGTCATAAAAGTGTAGTGGCACAAATCCACATCATTTTGTGGACATTTGCAGTAGTGCTTAATAGCCAGGTGTATATGTAGAGAAGATGGGCACATTTCTTTTTCAGGCAGTGTCATTAAAGAACAATAGAAACAAAAGGAACTGGTTTAAAGAAGAGTTAGAGAATGTTTGAAATTATGGACCAGGGATATTAGATAAGAAAGCAACAGGAGGACTGCATAAAGTTGAAGAAAATGTATCATGATATTAAATGAGATGAATAAGATGGTTTGTGATTTGGGAGAGGAATGTTTCAACTTAAGTTTTAATTTGTTGAGAATTCCCAGGTGATGATAAGATCCAGTGTTGGAAAGTATTGAGTAAAGACAAAAGTCACTAAAAGTGGGGAAAAAAGTTACAACACTGAAAGGTTAGGGCACTGAATCTTAAAGTCGTTCAAAAAGAATTTAGATTCCAAGTACTTCTCAGAGAAGTACTCCAAATAAAATGGACAACTGAAAGACATTTGACAGAAGTGACAGACATGAAAGAGCGATGTCCAAATGAATGTCCTGTCTTCAAATGCCCTGTTCAGCTCCTGCAGACTCACGCCTATGGCTTCTTTTAGGGAGTCAATCCCACTCCTACTTGATCTTCCTCTTTTCCTGATGCCTTCTGTTTTCCCAGCATTACTTTATTTTCCAAACAACACTACTTTCTCAGGATGGGCCTGAAATAGGACACAACACTTAGGACTGTGTTATTTTCAACTCTGTTCCTCAGAGATCGTTAACTGCAGGTCAGTGATACCAATGCAAATTTTATCGTACTTCAGAAAGTAATTTGTTTGACTCAGGACACCCATGTGATTTAGAGTACATAGGTGCTCCCTCTTTATCTCCTAATGTATTTTTTACTTTGATTGTCTGTCAAAGATGGTTCTGCCCTCTGTTATCTGATAGTCATTAAACTTGACAGGGAAGTTGGAAGTGGTAAATTTATCAGCAGTTTCTAAATTGACAGACACTTTCAAGCCTCTGTTGTACCTTCCTTCTTCGATGTTGTTTCTTCAGATTTTATAGCCATTCTTCCTTTCCACACATTGAAAAATGCGCCCCTTTATCATAAGGTCTTGCTTAACCATAAATAAATCACTCTCAACTTTATGTTCTAGCAACATATTCTGTTTCATTTTTTATCTCTCACACAGGTAAACACAGTGCCTGGCACAAATGTTTCATAGTGTTTCTAGAATCAAAGAAGCAAAGAATCATAGAATATAAACAAAATTAATCTATGTATATTTTGGGTTCGGTAACGTGTGTACTAATACTTATGTGCCTTGCCATTTCCAACTTTATTAAGTCC
The DNA here is from genome assembly GCF_036562045.2 of Rhinolophus sinicus. Classification (NCBI taxonomy): domain Eukaryota; kingdom Metazoa; phylum Chordata; class Mammalia; order Chiroptera; family Rhinolophidae; genus Rhinolophus; species Rhinolophus sinicus. The sequence continues at coordinate 18,862,565 of NC_133754.1, read as the reverse complement.
TTTTAAAAGATTAAAACATAAAATATGAGAATTTATTTACATATTTAGATTTCTTTATTTTATTCAGTAATGGTTAGACTATCCATATTTTATGAAAGTGCAATATTTCACAAGTTGGTATTTATTTCTGCTTCTTAAATGTATCAGTCTCCTTTTATCTTAAAAAAAACAAAACACAAAACTTCAGTTTTACTCTCTTGAAATCTTACTTTCTTTTGTAGCTACCATCTCTTGTAACTACATGTAACAGAACAGCACATTTTATGCTTGTTTTAGTGTATTTGATATATATTTCACTTTTTAACCTTCATTGTAACATAACTATTTTGTCATGTATTTTTATCTTTGAATATTTTTGAACATTTATACTTTAATGTAGGCTTTCTTATTGTACTTTCAGAAATATTCTGTGTATCATTCTGAGCATTTTATCATGTGCCCTACAGAACAGATGCTAAACGGCCTTTTAGTGACATTCTCCCTGGAATATATCCCTTTTATCCTAATACTCAGAATACAGATAGAAGGGGACAGTGAATAAACCAAAATGTTAACATCTATAACTCAGAGGCTTACAAGCCTCTGCATTTAGTACTGCATTTAGTAATCACTGCATTAATCACACTGCATTTAGTACTAAACCAGGATGATTTACAAGATCTGTTAGAATGGAAAGATTTAATGGTCAGTGTGGAGCCAGTCTTGAGCACAACAGTACAATTTACATAGTTTAGGATAGGATCACTTTGCTTTGAAGACGGCAGTGATGGGTGGTAAAGACCAGTGAGACTAAAGATATGTCACAGTGACAAGACCACTTGGACCTTCATTAGAACAAATGACAGCTACAAAGAAATGTGTGATCATAAGAATTATGGTAATAAGACAGCAATAGGAGGTACAGTGTTGAAGTTAATGATACACATGATTGTGCAGGAGCCAAGAGAAGGCAGTGTAAAATGGACAGCAGCCACAAGCCAACTATAGCAGTGGCTCAGAAATATTTTAATAAGAATAAAGAACCCTTATGGTAATTATGGAGGTCATAGTTAGCAAAATAAAAGCCATTACTTGAGGTCTAACAAAGGATTACTTTTAATTTGTGAAATCATTTATATGAGTAGTCTTGCAAATAATTTAAGAAAGGTGTTAAGTAATTTTAAAAAAAATACAAAATATTGAGCTGAACAGAATGCTCCAAACTATATGATTATTTTATTTTAGAGTTATTTATTTATCTTTCCATAAGATATTTTAAAATATTTTTAATTAAATTTAGTGGGTTGACATTGGTTAGTAAAATTAATAGGTTTCAAGTGTACATTTCTATAATACATCATCTATATGTTGCATTTTGTGTTCATTACCCAATGTCAATTCTCCTTCCTTCATATATGAACCCCCTTTACTCTCTTCTACCACCTCCTACCCCCTTCCCCTTTGGTAACCACTAAATTGTCCATGTCTATGAGTTTTTGCTTGTTTGTTTGTTTTGTTCATTTGTTGCTTTCAGTTTTACATCCCACATATAAGTGAAATCATGTTTCTCAACTTTTTCTGTCTGACTTATTTTGCTTAGCATGATGATTATCATGTTGCCATTCATGTTGTCACAAATGGCAGTATTTCACCTTTCCTTATGGCAGAGTAGTGTTCCATCATATATATATCACATTTTCTTTATCCAATCATCTATCAAAAGACACTTTGGTTGTTTCCATGTCTTGGCCACTGTGAATAATGCTGTAGTGAACATGGGGTAGATCTATCTCCATGGATAAATGTTTTCAAAATTTTGGGGTAGATGCCCAGAACATGGATTGCTGGATTAATTGGTAATTCTATTCTTAATTTTTTGAGGAGTCTCCATACTGTTTCCCATAGTGCCTGTACCAATTTACGTTCCCACCAGCAATGTATTTTAACTAGAGCAGTCCAATTTTGAGAATCTGCAAAGGACATTTTTAAGATACTGAATTATTGGGTCACTAATTGCCATCAGATGGTAGAACAAGAAATAACATTTCAAAGATAACTGAAATGTGGTCGCAAAGAAACAATTTTCCATTAAATATAATGATCAGTAGGGGTTTCCAGTGCACTATTTTAAAAAATTAAGTCCTGTGTAATTTTGTTGAATGGACAATTCTAGAATGGTCAAAAATAAAAAAATAAAATAATAAAAACTATTAGTAATCTGAAATAATATGAAGTTCAAGTTTTGAAAAGCTGACCTCTGTTAGATTCCCACTTCACCATCATTCTTTTACACTCTTAAGCTAAATTTGGTATTTATCTTTTTAGATACATTCATTCACTGAAATATTTTAAGTTGATGAAATTGATTTGATTTTAAAAAGCTTTATAAAAACCTATCAAGGAATTCTATCAGTGTTCTCATGACTAATCTTAATATTTTACTTAAATTTAAGTCTTAAATTTTAAAAACAAACCAAAGAAAACAACCTAGATAATCTGGACATAGATCTAATCACCATTTTATGAAGTAGACAGTACCTTGTTTCATTCTTTATGCCGGAGAAAAGGAACTTAAAAAATATGTGTGTGTCCTACTTAGTGATTTTAACCCTAGGTCCTAAGATCCCTAAATAGGATACTAGATAATACGAATAAACTCATTGTTTTAAAGAATAAAATTTATTCATTGTTACATAAATGACAGATCAATTAATTTGTTTATGTACAACGTGTACAACGGATGCAGGATTTTAATATAAGATTTTACAGTCCTTAGCCATACTTCTGCAATATTTGACTAGCAGTTTAGTGGAATGAGTTTCACTGCAGTGAACTATCTGAGCAACATCCACCTCTATCTCAGTATATTATCAAGGCCTGAATTTCCATCAATAAACATTTATTTATTATAAATCCTGAAAGTTTCAATCTCCAAAAATTTTCCACTTAAAATACAAGTATAAATTAAATGGGAAAACTCTTGTAACCACCTAACACAATAGTCAGTGAGTTGAGACAGGAAGAACATATACACTCAAAGGTTCTGTGAGAAAAAATAAATAGGGGAAGTAAAGTGTAACTAGACAAATTTATCTGCTTAATTATTTTTCCAAAAGTTCAATTTTTTGAACTATGAAAAAAATTTGTGTGAGTGCCTATGTATGTTTAGGGAAGGATAAAAAGGGTGTGTTGAAGAAAAGCACAGGGTGGAAGGATTTGAATAAACTTTTTTTTCCCTGTCATTCTATGTCAGGACTTCTCGTAACAAGAATTTTATGTTTTTAAATATAACTGTCACATTCGAGAAAAAAAATAGATATGATATAGCATTTTCTAAAGTTGTGGAAAAACTAGAGACAACTAAATTGGAATAATTCTCCATATCACTATTGTGAACACCTAGATTTTAAATTTTCCTCTATATAAGAAAACCAAACAGGCATTTTAATGGTGGCTGCCAGTTTTGACCTGCCATGCTGTCTCTGTCAATAGAATTTCATTTTGCCAGTGGAGTAATCCATTTCAGTTATATGAGGAAGAACAGGAGAGAAATAAATACATTAAATAAAACACCAAAAAAAGGGTATAATTGCACATTGAAATTTTTTATGTTTTTTCAGCTAATTTATTCAGGTTGCAGCAGTTACTAATCCTACTTCCCCAATTGCCTTGCAGTGTATATACTATTTCTCAAAGAGGTGGCTCAACTTCCCTGATATATTTTCTGATTTTTTTCTCTTTCTAGCTTGTCTGTTTCTATAACATCTTAAAATTCACCCCCAATATTGGTAGACATTTTGACTTATTCAAGGTCAAGGCTGAAAACAACAAAATGTCCAATCTGCATCCCACCTGTGACTTTTGCTCTCAATTCTGTTTGGAGTCTAGAATTCAACCCTTCAAAAATGGATTCAAGACAACAAGAATAATGTAACTTCTATGTGAGGCCTCATTACCTTAACACAAGACACATGTTCTGAGATAGAGATTTAATAGTATGACATGTCAATACAATATAATGATATTTGTATTGCTTAAGATATCTTACATTTAAGTGACAGAAAATTAACTCAATCTAGTTTAATCAAAAATGACTACTTTGGCTTTGAGTATACCCCCAATTATTTATTTAAAATATCCCAATAATTATGAATAAAAATAAATTATAAATAATAAATTACCCCCAATTTTTTATATATATATATTTATAGACTTCAAAAGAACTGCAAGAAGAATCTTAAACTATACTTTTTCATTTCTACTTCTATTCAAATATTGGTTCCCCACTTCACTGTAGATTCATGTTTTTCATAAGGCAGAAAACATAGTCAACCAAAAATAGTCAGAGCAATCCTAAGTCTAAAACTCCTAGAAAAAATGATTGATTCTCTCCTTCTCCTACTCCACCCTTCTCCTCCTCCTTTTTCTTCTTTATTTGCTTGGCTTGGACCAAATATGGGAAATTGAATTTGTAGGGGGAGAAAAAAACAAAAAAACAAACTAATTCCAGTAAGAACAAGATGGAGAGGTGAGCAGAAAACAATACCAAAAAAGGTGATTTGCTTTTACAAGTGGTCTGGAAAGAGAAACAATGTAGATTCACTCAAATTTGTCAAATAAATGTTACCCACAGAAGAATAAGAAAGTCTGTTCCTCATAGAAGCCAATGAGAATTATGAAATAATTATGTTGGAATAATTTATGCAGCATTTATATAAATGTCAAACTTAAAAATTTGGGAATGGAGGTAATTCTGGTCAAGATGGCAGAGTAGGTAAATGCTGTGCTTACCTTCTCTCATGTCCACATCAAAATTACGTCTAAACCAGAGAACAAACATCATTGAGAATAGCCTGAAGTATTGCTGAACTGAAGCTCTATAACTAAGGACATACAGAAGAAGCCTCCTTGAGACTGGTAGCAGGGGCAGAGACACAGAATGTGCTAGTCCCACAAACATGTGTGACCATTCAAAATCGGGAGGATCATCTCACCTGTGGAGCTCCCCTGCCACTCCCAGGATGAGTGAGGGGTGTGCACTAAGCTCCCAAGCCCAGGGTTCTAGTGTCAGGGACAGAAGTCTCCATAAATTCTGGTTGTGAAAACCAGGGGAGATTGTGGCTGAGTGAGACGGAGGGTAGCTGGGGTCTTAGGAGCTCTTCTTAAAGGGACTGTGCACAGACTTACTTGGTGATGGATTCACTTGCTCTGAGTTCCAGTGCTGGGCAGCAGTTGGAAAGGCACCAGGGACATACAGGGAGGAACTGAGTTGTCTGGCTGCAGGGTGAGGCTAGAGGGGCAGCTTTCCCCAGATGGAGGAGCTGGCAGAAGCCATTGTTTCTTTGTTGAACCATCCCCCTTCCTAGCATTCACAAGCAGGCAGATTACATATCTGAGTCTCCATCAATCTAGCTAACACTGTTGGCTCCACCCTAGTGAATCTGAGACCACGCCCCACCCAACTTTCAGGCCCATCTAAGCTACATCCAGTGGCTTTTTTTGTTAAAATTGCATGTCTTGGCTCATGCTGCAGTCTTTCCTAAAGTTTTTCAAAGGTTCACAAAACCCAAACAAGCAACATCTGGTTTAAGCATGTACCATACCCCTGGCTGAGCAGCCTTAAGTCTGGCACTAAGTGGTAGCCAACCCTGGTTCATGATGTGGCCTCTCAAGGTACCCCCAAGCACAACGTGTGCAGCAGACATCTGTGGATGGCTTGGTGGCTCAGCCAACTGGCCCTGGGCAGGGCACAGGCTGCAGCTGAACTTGGTCTGCTGTGGGTCCTCTCTCAGGTGGCCCTGGGGCTGGCAGTCCCAGTGTCCAGCTTCAAACTGAGCTGGAGCATACCCCAGACACCTCCAATGACCACACAACTAAGGGCACATTGGGCTGGCACCAGAGCCCTGGTAGAGTGAATCCTGATCCATAGGGTAAGCCTCTCCACAATAGTTCCTTCACTGTAGTCACAGCCAGTCATCAAAACTAATGAGTCAAAGGGTTAATCTCTCCCATTCATGTGCAAACAGCAACTAAGTATCAACTATAACAGAAGTTCACATACAACCCATACAAGGGACACACCTGAAGCACCCAGTTCTAGGGAGACTGTGCCAATGGACCCCACAGGACACCTACTAAGTAAGGCCTCTCTATGAAGACTGGGAGACATAATAGTCTTACCTAACGTATAGAAATAAACACAGGGAGGCAGCCAAAATGGGGAGACAAAGAAACATGTCCCAAATAAAAGAACAGAACAAAGTTCCAGAAAAAGAACTAAACTAAATGGAGACACAGCAATATACCAGCTGCAGAGTTCAAAACACTGATCATAAGGATGCTCAATGTTCTCAGGGAGAAATTCCACATAGAGATAGGCAACATAAAAATGGCAATAAGAACATAAAAGAAGAACCTGTCAGAAATAAAGAATACAAAAACTGAAATGAAAAATCTACTAGAAGGAAACAATAGTAGATTAGATGAAGCAGAGGATCGAATCAGCAATTTGGAAGATAAGGTAGCAGAAAACACCCAGACAGGACACTAAAAATAAATAAATAAATAAATAAAAATCCAAGAAAATGTGTACAGTTAAGGGGCCTCTTAGAAAATATCAAGCGTACCAACACTCACAGTACAGGAGTACCAGAAGGAGAGGAAAAAGAGCAAGGAATTGAAAACCTATTTGAAAAATAATGATGGAAACTTTCCATAACTTGGCAAATGATATGGATATTTAAGCCCAGGAAACACAGAGTGCCAAACAAGATATTCCCAAAGAGATCCACACCAAGACACGTAATAACTAAAATGCCAAGGCTAAAAAAATAGAGAGAATCTTAAAAGCAGCAAGAGAAAAGCAGTTCATTACCTACACAGGTAAGGCTGTCAGCTGACTTCTTAACAGGAACTCTGCAGGCCAGAAGGGACTGGCAGGTAATATTCAAAGTGATGAAAACCAAGGACCTACAGTGAAGATTACTCTACCCAGCAAAGTTATCATTTAGAATGGAAGGATAGATAAAGAGCTCCCCAGATTAGGAATAGCTAACGGAGTTCATCACCACCAAACCAGTACTACAAGGAATCTTAGAGGGACATTTTGAGATGGAAAAAAAAAAATAATAATAAAATAATAAAATAATAATAATAATAAAATGGCAATAACACATATCTATCAAGACTTACTTTAGGAATCTGCAAAGATGCTGGATTACGAGGGTGCTATACCTAATCCTGTACCCAGGATCACACCAAAATTACAAATAATTTATGGAACAATCAACCTCAGGATTCATTTGAATACTAGCTGAGCAGAACCACTAAAACTAAGGATTTAAACAAGAGGATACACTGGAGACTGGTAGGAGGGGCAGAGCCACGAGGCAGGCTGATCCCATGCCCATGGAGAGGGGCGAACGCTGGGAGGACACCTCAGTTGCAGAGGTACCCCCTGAACAGGGAGGGGTTCCCCAACCCCATGCTGGGGTCCCCAGCCCAGGGGTCCTGTGACAATGTCATGCAGGGTCTCTGGTCCCTCTCCCCGCACCAGGACGCAGGATATAGTGAGGCCAAAAAGGAACACCCACGGAGCCATGGATAGGGGGTTCTTACCACTATATTCTCACTGGTGGCTGGTTGGAGATACAGGAAGCAGGCTCCACATGATGCGTAATCCACCGTCCGCTTCTCTGCTAACCAACCCCCTAGCATAGCCACGGCAGCTGCATTAGTGGTTAATAGCTAACTGGTAACAGCTGAAGTCAAGCTAGTCACAGCTGATGGCCATCTACTACCTGTGCTAGCACATTTCCAAGTGAGGCCGAGAGCCTGGAAACTGCTCTTTGGGTTTCTGTCCCCACAGACAGGAATGGGAGTCCCCACAATATTTGGTAGTGGAAATCAGCGAGGACTGTGTCTACCCATGCCCGTGAAATGATAGGCAGCTGGAGGATCAGAAGCCATCTTGTGGAGCTGGTACTCAGACTCACTCACCAACAGGCATTCACCTGGTCTCTGGTGGAGGAAGTGGCAGCTCTGGGGTCCCAGAAACCTGTGAGGAAGGACTTTGGCATGGGAGTTCGCGGTTCTGAGGCCAATGTTCACCCTTTGCAGAGCCTGCACACATGTGGATTACAGGAGGGTGCCATCTTTTCAGAGTTAAGCCCTCCCACAAAGGGCAAGGTCTGGGACTGCATTGGTCTGGTGGAATAAATTTCTGCATGTTCATGTGCATACTGCCTTGCTGCCACCCTGGGGTCCACCCTCCTCACAGCTTGTGATGCATTGCCTGGAAAATGCCTGACTGCCTGTGGGGACAGAGCCCCAGAAAGTAGTTTCCAGCCTCTCGGCCTCACATAGAAAGGTACTGGCTCAGGTAGTAAATGGCCATCAACTGTGATTGGATGGCCATCAGCTGTGGCTACTTGGCCGTCAGCTGTAACCAGTGAGCCATTGGCCACTTAATATAACTGCTGTGGCTACGCTAGCAGAAAATTGGGGGCTAGCAAGAAGATGGTGGCTGTGCTAGCAAGCGCAGATTGCAGAGAGGCGGATGCCACCAGAGAGACTATAGTGATGTGACTCCCCTACCTATGGCTCCGTGGGTGTTCCTTTTTGGCCTCACCAAATCCTGCATTATGTGGGGAGCGGGACCAGAGACCCAGCATGACACCCTGCATGACAAATGGCGCAGCGAGCAGGGTACGGTGCCGGCCAAAGCTCTCCAAAGGATGGTGGAGCAGTTTGTGTGTATGAACACTCAGTCTCAGGAAGACCAGGAGGAGCAGCTGCCGGAGAGCTGGACCCCCGTGAAGGGGTGGGAGGACGTGGATGGTTCTCCCACCAGCACAGGAAAAGCCGTGCAGCTGCTGGAGAGATGGAGCCCCATGGAGAGGTGGAAAGGTGTGGACGGCTCCCCAACCAGCATAGGCCGGAGAAAGCAAAGGTCGTTGCAACAATGTGGGCCAGGAAGTTCCTGCTCAGGCAGCTCGGATGCGGGACTTGTCCCAGGAGGAAAGGCTTGCTGAGTCCTCCGTGGAAAATGCAGGTGAGGTCAAGGTTGTCCCTCACCCCTAGGACAGCCCTGGAGAATGACTATGGACTATGGGGAATTGCTTTCCATCCCTAATTTAATGGACAGCTTGACTGTTTGTTTGGGAACATACTACCATGTAGTGGAACTGGGGGATATTTGCTTTTGTGTCTTGACTGGCCGCCATCGAGAATATGTAAGCACCTTGATTGTGAGTCGCTGTTGTTCCATCAGGGTACCCTGAGAGGACCAGAGAGAGTGGCAGTGCCCTGAGTACCCTGGCTGTGTCCAGGAAGTCTGGCTGAGCCCTGAGATGCCCTGGCTGTGCCCAGGAAGTCGGGCTGTTCCCAGAGAGAGTGGCAGTGCTCTGAGAGCCCTGGCTGAGTCCAGGAAGTGTGGCTGTGCCTTGAGATGCCCTGGCTGTGCCCAGAAAGTCGGGCTGTTCCCAGAGAGAGTGGCAGTACCCTGAGAAACCCTGGCTGTGTCCAGGAAGACAGGTGGTACCCTAAGAAGCCCAGGAAGTCTGGCCGTGCCTAGAAGTACTGGTGGTGCCCTGAGAAACCCTGGCTGTACCCGGGGAAACTAGTGGTACCCTAAAAAGCCCAGGAAGCCTGGCTGTGCCTAGAAGTACTGGTGGTGCCCTGAGAAACCCTGGCTGTGTCCGGGAAGACAGGTGGTACCCTAAGAAGTCCAGGAAGTCTGGCCATGCCCAGAAGTACTGGTGGTGCCCTGAGAAACCCTGGCTGTGCCCAGAGAGCCTGGCTGTACCCAGGATATTGCATTCACCTCCAGGCTCCTCGCTAGGGCCCCTCGCGGAAGACACTTGTCACGTAGATTGTGAGGCGAGAGCCTGTAGGGGCGGAGTGTGGGGACAGAGCCCCAGAAAGTAGTTTCCAGCCTCTCGGCCTCACATAGAAAGGTACTGGCTCAGGTAGTAAATGGCCATCAACTGTGATTGGATGGCCATCAACTGTGGCTACTTGGCCGTCAGCTGTAACCAGTGAGCCATTGGCCACTTAATATAACTGCTGTGGCTATGCTAGCAGAAAATTGGGGACTAGCAAGAAGATGGTGGCTGTGCTAGCAAGCGCGGATTGCAGAGAGGCGGATGCCTCCAGAGAGACTATAGACTATAGTGATTTGACTCCCCTACCTATGGCTCCGTGGGTGTTCCTTTTTGGCCTCACCATATCCTGCGTTATGTGGGGAGTGGGACCAGAGACCCAGTATGACACCCTGCATGACAAATGGTGCAGCGAGCAGGGTCTCCCGCACGACACTGCCAGGATCCTGGCACCACCCCACAGGCTGCAGAGTGGGATGGCTGGAGAGACAGCTTAGTGGAAGAACATTTGCTGGAGGGTGTTGGGACAGGAGCTGAGCTGTCAGAAGAGGTGACTGGCAGTGGCATTCTCAGGCATTTCAGTGGGCTGGTTGCCGGTGCAGGAGCAGAAACTGCACTGACTTTGTGGAAGCCATGGACCACACCTCAGCACCCTGGGGACCTGCCCTTCCCATCTAGAGCTGCATTGCCAGGGGCACATTGGGCGCTTGGCGGCTGGCCCCACCTCCACAGGACACCAAGGTTATTTGCAGCAGCAAACAGCCTGTAGCAGCCTGGGGAGATTTTGGTGGTGAACAGAATCCTAAGGGCTGCCACGGCTGCTTAAGGGCAGCTTTTGGGAGCCTGCGAGCCTGAGGCAGAGGCCTGCACATGTGTGGCCCACAGCAGGGTGCCATTTTTTTTTTTTTCCCCTGGGTTAGACTGTCTTCCAGAGGGCCAGGTCTTGGAGCCCATTGGTCTGGTGGAACCGGCACGCACACACTGCCTTGTGACTTGCTGGGCAGGGCACTGGGACCCTGCACTTCGAACAGCTGGTTCTGCATGCACCAGCAGACTATTTACCCAGAGGCCAGCATCAGACCAAAGCAGAACACTACCTGGTTTCACCCACAGGTGGCACACACATAAAAGGGGTTCTCAACAGGCACAACAGTATGCAGGGGTGAAGCCACCACTAAGGGGTCAGCCCTCACACAGCAGCCTATACACTTAGTGTAGCCAGTCCTCATAGCTACCCAGCTTGGCAGTCAATCCTACCTACTGACAAACCAAAAGCAATCAAGACTGAACTACAACAGGAGAATACATACAACACAAGAGACATCTCTAGAAAATGTACTCAGGAGATTAGGGAGACTGCACAATTTGACTATAAACAGCACATATTACATAAGGACACCTAGCAAAGACTGAGAGATATAGGTGTCTACCAATGAGAGACAAAGGTGTCTACCTAATACATGGAAGCAAACACAGAGCAACAGCCAGAATGAGGAAACAAAAAAAAACATGTCCCAAATAAAAGAACAGAAGAAACATCCAGAAATGGAACTAAATGAAATGGAAGCCATCAACCTACAAGATACAGAGTTTAAAATACTAATGATAAGAATGATGAAGAAACTTAGAATTTCAACAAAGAGATAGCAAGCATGAAGAAAGATATAAAAATCATAAACAATAACTAGTCAGAAATAAAGAGTGCAATAACTGCAATGAAGAATACACTAGAAGGAATCAACAGCAGATTAGAAGAAGCAGAGGATGAAATCAGTGATTTACAAGACAAGGCAGCAGAATTCACTCAGAACAACAAAAAGGAAAAAAAAAAAGATTAAAAAACAATGAAAATAGTTTAAGAGACCTGTGGAACAACATCAACACAATAACATTTGCATCATAGGAATACCAGGTGGAGAAGAAAGGGAGCAAGGGATCGAGAACCTATTTGAATAAATAATGACTGAAAAATTCCCTAACCTGTGAAAGAACACAACATACAGGAAGTGCAGAGAGTAGAGAGTCCCAAACAAGATGAACCCAAACGGACTCACAATAAGATACATCATAGCTAAAAAGGCAAAGGTTAAAATCAAAGAGAGAATCCTACTGTTTCCCCAAAAATAAGACCTAGCCGAACCATCAACTCTAATGCTTCATTTGGAGCAAAAATTAATATAAGGCCCAGTATTATAGTATATTATATTATATTAGACCTGGTATTATATTATATTATATTATATTATATTATATTATATTATATTATATTATATTATATTATATTATATGACCCAATCTTATATTATATTAAAATAAGAATGAGTCTTATATTAATTTTTGCTCCAAAAGATGCAATAGAGCTGATGGTCTGGCTAGGTGTTATTTTCAGGGAAACATAGTAAAAGAAGCAAGAGAAAGACAGCTAGTTACCTATAAGGGAGATCCGATAAGACTATCAGGTGACTTTTCTTCAGAAACTTTGCAGGCCAGAAAGGAGTGGCAGGAAATATTCAAAGTGATGAAAAACAAAGGTCTACAACCAAGATTGTTCTACGCAGCAAAGCTATCATTTAAAATTGAAGGAGATAAAGAGTTTCTCAGAAAAGAATAAGCTAAAGGAATTCATTACCACCAAAGTAGCATTGCAGGAAATGTTAAAAGGGCTTCTTTCCACACAAGAAGGTGAAAACAAACTAATATAGACCAGAAATACAAATAATAAAATGACAATAATTATGTACCTATCAATAATCTCTAAACGTAAATGTATCAAATACACCAGTCAAAAGACATAGGGTAGCTGAGTGGATAAAAACACAAGACCATGCATATTCTGTTTACAAGAGACTCACCTCAGAAAAAAGACACACACAAACTAAAAATAAAAGGATGGAACAAGATATTTCACACAAATGGAAATGAGAAAAAAATCTGGGGCAGCAATACTTATATCAGACAAAACAAACTTTAAAATGAACACTATAATAAAAGTCAAAGAAGGGTACTACATAATAATAAAGGGATCAATCCAACAAGAGGACGTAATCCTAGTAAACATCTATGAACCCAACAGAGGATCATCTAAATATATAAAACAGATATTGACCGACATAAAGACAAAGATCAACAGTAACACTATCATAGTAGGGGACTTCAACACACCACTGACACCAATGGAGATTCTCCAACATTTTTAGAGCATTTCACCCCAAAGGAGCAGAATATATACATTATTCTAAAGTGCATATGAAACATTTTTGAAAAGAGCCCGCATGCTAGGCCACAAGACAAGTCTCAGTAAATTTAAGAAGATTGAAATTATGTCAAGCGTCTTTTTGACCACAGTGCTATGCAACTAGAAATCAATTACAAGAAGAAAACTGGAAAACACACAAACACATGGGGGCTGAATGACAAGTTACTAAATAATGAATGAGTCAACAATGAGATCAAGAAGAAATCAAAAGATACCTTGAGGCAAATGAAAATGAAAACACAATGGCTCAATATCTATGGGATGCAGTGAAAGAAGTCTTAAGAGGGACATTCAAATGCAGGCCTACCTCAGCAAACAAGAAAAATCTCAAATCAACAGTCTACATTATATCTAAGGGAACTGGAAAAGGCATAGCAAAATAAACCCAAAGGAAGTACAAGAAACAAAATAAAAAAGATCAGAGTGGAAATAAATGAAATAGAGACAAACAAAAAATACAAAAGATCAATTAAACCAAGGGCCGGTTCTTTGTAAAAATAAACAAAATTGACTAACTTTTAGCCACACTCATAAAGAAAAAGAGAGATTGCCTTAATTGATAAAATCAAAAATGAAAGAGGAGAAGTAACAGCAGACATCAAAGAAATACAAAAAAATAATAATAATAAATAGAAAAAATAAGAAAATACTACCAGCAGCTATATGTGAACAAATTAGACAATCTGGAAGAAATTGAACCATACAATCTTCCAAAGCTGAATCAAGAAGAAACAGAAAATCTGAACAGACCAATTACCACCAATGAAATTGAATCGGTAATCAACATGTTCCAAACAAACAAAAGTCCTGGACCATACGGCTTCACAGGTGAATATTACCAAACATTCAAAAAAGAATTGTCACTTATTCTCCTCCATCTATTCCAAAAAATCCAGGAGGGAAGGCTCTCAAGCTCATTTTATGAGGCCAGTATTACCCCAATCCCAAAACCAGACAAAGACATTGCAAAAAAAAGAAAACTATAGGCTGATATCCCTAATGAACATAGATGCAAAAATCATTAACAAAATATTAGCAAACTAATTAAGCAATATATTGAAAAGATCATACACCACGATCAAGTGGGATTCATTCCCAGTATGCAAGATTGGTTCAATATCCACAAATCAATTAATGTGATAAACCATGTTAACAAAATGAAAAATAAAAATCATATGGTGATATCAATAGATGCAGCAAAAACATTTAACAGAATCCAACATCCATTTATGATACAAACTGAGCAAAGTGGAAATAGAGGGCTCATACCTCAACACAATATAGGCAATACATGATAAACCCACAGTTAACATCATACTCAATGTGGTAAAGCTGAAAGCATTCCCCTTAAGATCAGGAACAAGACGACCACTATCACCACTTTTATTCAACACAGTACTGGAAGTTCTTGCCACAGCAATAAGACAAGAAAAAGAAATAAAAGACATCCGAATTGGAAAAGAGGAAGTAAAATTAACATTATATGCAGGTGACATGATACTATATATATATAAAACGAACCCCAAAAATGCCACCAAAAACTAGTATAACTGATAAAATATTTAGTAAAGTAGAAGGATACAAAATTAATAATCAGAAATCAGTTTCATTTGTATACACCAAATAACAAACTATCAGAAAGAGAAATTAAGAAAACAATCCCATTTATAATTGCTTCAAAAAAAAACAAAATATTTAGGAATAAATTTAACCAAGTAAGTAAAAGACCTGTCCTCAGAAAATTATAAGATATTGAAGAGAGAAATTAAAGCAGATACAAATAAATGGAAACTTATACCATGTTTAGAATAGGAAAGATTATTACAGTTGTACCTCGGTTTTCAAACGTCTCCATTGAGAAACATTTTGGTTTACGAACACCGTAAATTTTATGGATCTATGGTATCATTAGATAGTAAAATTCATGCTAAACTTGCAGTTTCAGAGGTTGATTTTAAAGGTCTTAAATGGATTAATCCATTTTGCATTACTTTCTATGGGGAAACCGTGCCTTGGTTTTTGAGCGTTTCAGAAGCTGAATAATCTTCCAGAACAGATTACGTTAAAAAACCGAGGTACCACTGTATAGTTAAAATGTACATACTAAGGAAATATATAGATTCAATGCAATCCCCATCAAACTAGCAATGACATTTTTCACAGAACTAGAACAGATAATCCTAAAATTTATACGGAAGCATAAAAGACCCGAAGTGCCACAGCAATCTTAAGAAATAAGAACAAATTGGGAGGTATCATGTTTCCTGACATCAAATCATACTATAAGGCTATAGTAATCAAAACATCATGGTATTGGCATAAAAAACAGACACATAGATCAATGGAACAGGATAGAAAGTCCAGAAATAAATCCATGCCTGTATGGTGGTTTAATCTATGACAATGGAAGCAAGAATTTCCACAGAGGTAAAGACAGTCTATTTAGTAAATGTGCTGGGAAAACTGGACAGATACATGCAAAAAAATTGAACTAGACAACCTTCTCATGCCATATAAAAGAATAAATTCAAAATGGATTAAAGGCTTAAATATAAGACCCCAAACCATAAATCCCCTAGAAGAACATATAGGAAGTAAATTTGCAGACATTACACTTAGTAATATTTTTACTGCTATATCTCCTTCAGCACGGAAAGCAAAATATAAAAAAATAAATAAATAAACGTGGGATTACATCAAACTAAAAGAAAAATGTATAGCTAAGAAAACCATCAATAAAACAAAAAGGCATTCTACTGTATGGGAGAAGATATTTGCCAATGATACATCTAATAAGGGGTTAATACCCAATTTATAAAAAAACTCAAGAGCTCAACACCAAAAAAACAAACATCCCAATTAAAAAATGGGCAGAGGACATGAAGAGACATTTCTCTAAAGAGGACATACAGATGGCCCACAGACATATGAAAAAAATGCTCAAAATGCAAATGAAAACCACAGTGAGATACTACCTCACTCCTGCCTGAATGACTATCATCAATAAATCAACAAACAACAAACATTGATGATTATGTGGAGAAAAGGGAACTATCATGCACTGTTGGTGGGATTGCAGTTTGGTGTATTCACTATGGAAAACAACAGTATGGAGGTAACTCAAAAAATTGAAAATGGAACTGCCTTATGACCCAGCAATTCCACTCCTGGGTATTTATCGAAAGGAATCCAAAACACTAATTTGAAAAAAAATTACATGCACCCCTATGTTTATTGCAGTGCTATTCACAATAGCCAAGACTTGGAAACAACCAAAATGCCCATTGATAGATGATTGGATAAAGAAACTGTGGTGTATTTATTCAATTGGTTATTATTGGCCTTAAAAAAAAAAGAAATCTTACCATTTGCAACAACATGGATGGACCTAGAGAATATTATGCTAAGTGAAATAAGTCAGACTGAGAAAGACAAATACCATAGGATCTCATTTATATATGGAATCTGAAGAACAGAATAAATGAGCAAACTAAACGGAAATAGACTGAGAGATATGGAGGAAATAACTGACAGTAGTTAGATGAGAGGGAGGTGGGGATGAGGGAGTAGGTGAAGGGATTCGAAAGTGCAAATTAGTAGTCATAAATATAGTCAGATGAACATGAAATACAGTATGGGGAATATAATCAATAATGTTATAAAGATTGTTCCAGATGGGCATAAGGGGGATCACTTCATAGACTGGGTAGATGCCTGACCAATACGCTATACATCTGAAACTGAAGTAGGATAATATCGGATGTCAACTATAATTAAATATAAATATAAATATAAATATAAATATAAATATAAATATAAATATAAATATAAATATAAATATAAATATAAATATATTTTTCCCCCATAGGATGTGCAGTACAGCATAGTGAAGATAGTCAGTGGTATTGTAACAGCTATATATGATGTCAGAGGGGTAGTAGATTGGGGGGAGTTATCACTTTGTGAGGAGTATAAATGTCTAACTGTTACATTGTTTTGTATACCTGAAACTAATAAAAATAAATGAAATAAAAAATAATCACTTTAAATGTAAACAGATTAAATGTTCCAATCGAAAGATATATGGTGGCTGAATGGATAAGAAAACATGACCCTTACATATGCTGCCTACAAGAGACTCACTTCAGATTAAAAGACACACACAAACTGCAAGTAAAGGGATGGAAAAAGTTATTTGATGAAAATGAAAACAAAAGAAAACAAAAAAGCTGGGGTAGCAATACACCAGACAAAATACACTTTAAAAAAAGGCTAAACACGAAATAAAGAAGGATTCGGTAATCCCACTTCTGGGTATTTGTTGAAAGAAACCCAAAATGCTACTTCAAGGGGACATGCTCATCCAGATGTTCATTGCAGCATTATTTACAATAGCCAAGATATGAGGGCAATCTGGGTGTCCCAGAGTGGATGAATGGATAAAGAGCAGGTGGGACACATATACAGTGGAATATTACTTAGCTATTAGAAAGAATGAAATCTTGCCATCTGTGACAACATGGATGGACCTAAAGTGTATTGTACTGAGTGTAGTAAGTCAGACAGCAAAAGACAAATGTCATATGATTTCACTTATAAATGGAATCTAAAGAACCAAATAAACAAAGAAATGAAACAGAAACAAATAGATACAGAGAGTGTTTTGATTGCCAGATGCGGTTGAAAAACGGGAAGGGATTAAGAAGCACAAATTTGTTGTTACATCATAGTCATGGGGATGTAGGGTATAGCATGAGAAATATAGTCCATAATATTGTAATAAGTATGTATGGTGTCAGATGGGTACTGAACCTATCAGGGTGCTAGATGGGAGGGATTGGGACAGGGTGAAAAAGGTGAAGAGGTTAAGAACACAACCACTCACCAAATTTAAAGCAGGGAGAATGTAAGAAGGATAATAGGTTTTGGTGAGAAGTCTGATGACTTGAGAGCTTGGGAAATGATCCCCTTGGGTCAGAGAAGGCAAATACAGTGTTTTCCTTGAAAATAAGACCTAGCCAGACAATCAGCTCTAATGCGTCTTTTAGATCAAAAATTAATATATGACCCAGTCTTATATTATATTGTATTATATAAGACCAGGTCTTACATTACAGTAAAATAAGACCGGGTCTTATATTAATTTTTGCTCCAAAAGATGCATTAGAGCTGATTGTCTGGCTAGGTCTTATTTTCGGGGAAACACGGTAGTGAGAAATAAACCTTAAGGGAGTATATTTCTGTTTTTCTTCTCAGAATGTGTAATAGAATGGTTTTACTACTTACCCCCGCTCCCATTTAGATTGTGTTGACTGAGAGATTACTATAACTCTGCCAAAGGTATACTAGATATGTTCTATTTCTGACTTTCATGAAAGTAAAATCTATATATTTTTTTAAACAATGTAAACATTTAAAATGGCCTACTTACATACATTTACTTTAGATTTGTTCAAACTGTATTTGTTTTTAGTTTCTGCATCATAATATTCTTTCAGGAAAAGTAGTTGTCCTTGGTACGCTTAAAATACTAGAAGTCCACAATGGCAGCAATCAAAAATGAACAGACTGAGTGTGTACAAGACATAAAGACTTGTTCTGAAAGGCGACATACAAAGAAATGAGTATTGAAAACATGACAGTCCTTGAGGATACGAGAGGGATCCAAACGACACTGTTGTAGTTGATGATATTTGTTTCCTCTGCCTGGGGCTGAATAATTTTCCTGCTGATGTGTTCAGTGAAAAGACAACAATAATCGTTTCAGGATTTTTTCATTTATAATACAGAATGTTTGCTTACTGGTTATTTCCTATCTAAATTGCTCTGATATGAGAAATGCATGTCAGAGCAATCATTTCCCTTTAAACATGGGTTCAATTTAACACTCTGTCCCTCTTTTCCAGCAAAGTATTATGTATCAACCTTGGTTACTTAAAAAGAGAAGGTTCTGTTTTTTCTTTCTTGTCTTATATTTTTGTGATTTTTTTTTTTTTTTTAAATCTTCATGGAGGATGAACGACCAGCGATCGTGAAAGCTTTTTTCTCTTTCAGACTCTGAAAGGTGCTAGCAAGTGTCCTTCTGAACTGAGAAAAGGGAGGGTAGCTTTTTGCCTTTTTCTGCTTGTTTCCCCAATAACTCAGTTTCCTGTTGACATCAAGAATTTAGAAGCTATGCTAACATAGAACTCTCTTCCTTCTCACCTAACCTTTCCTTCCAAATCATTCCCTTTCTCTCGTCACCATGTTTTATTTCTTCATAGTATCTAACATTTTCTTTTTTTTTTTTCTATCTTATTAGTTTGTTTATACTGTAATTCCATTCTGCCCCACTGAACTGTATGTGAGCTCCTTGAAAGTAGGGAATTTTTCTCCTATCATTTTGTCTCCCAGACCTAGAATAGTGCGTGATATGAGATAGCAAGTGTACAAAGCACTGGTTGTTTAGGAGTATTATTATTATTGTTATTACATTATTATTATTGTTATTATTATTATTTCTTCCTAATGAAAGGATGGGCTAACATACAGCAAAGATGTGGGAAATAGCTTTGCATCCAGCAGTAAAGCTCTGATACAAGGCAAGTGATAGAGTGAAAGGTTGTAATAAAAAATGCCTTCAGTAAAGACTGCTAGCTAGAGGGGAAGATGATAATAGCAAAAGCAGAGGAAAAGCACATTTAGTTTCTTCCTTCCTTCCTTCCTTCCTTCCTTCCTTCCTTCCTTCCTTCCTTCCTTCCTTCCTTCCTTCCTTTCTTTTGTAATTGCTTCAGGTTCTCAAAGATAAATATACATAAGTGATCTGTGTGAATATTTTCTTGTACTTGAAGATCACATTATAATTCACATTCCTTCTTTTATCCATTTAAATACACCAATTCAGTTTATTGGCTCTTAGTGATTTCTTCTAATTTCAGTTACTTTGATGTTGATCTTAGAATTTTAGATT